>NC_073699.1:102407674-102475174 GCF_023634085.1 Falco cherrug | reverse complement strand
GACAGTTTTCGTAAGTTATCCAGAGACCTACTTTCCTTATCTCCATCTGTACCAAAGGGCACGTTTTACAAAGGCAAGCTGGGGGGCGGTGGGGGTGCAGGCACTGCCTGTTCCAGGCCTCAGAGTGCTGCCAAATCATGATCAGATTTGAATAAAGACTCAGAATCTCCACTACACAAAAAAAATAATTATTCACATATATATATGTCTTAAAACTTTTCACTCAAGTAAGGGGCACTGCTAGGATGTCGTGGATCAGGCTGCAGTCATACATGAATATATGCACCTGTGCATGTATACATACAATTCAGGGACACAGATAAAATGAGACAGTAATTATGTCTGTCCATACCCTGATTAATTTTGTCTGTGTGAATGCTTTGTGTTCTAGTATCAGAAGTTATTTATACATTCATATATAACATCTATACATACGCACATGAACATATGTAGTTGTTATACATACAAGCTTCTGTTGCATTCTACATACTATGTAGATAATACCTAAAATATGTAGTATTTGTTGATCTATTGCTTGCTCAGTTAACCTACAAAACTCACTTGAACATCACAGAAAGGGAGCTCAAGAGAATTTTGGCAAGTGTAGAAGGGAAAAAAAGGGTCATCTGGGCAGCCCCAGAGACAGACATCTGCTAAGGGTGTTTGGTGAACTTACGCCTGCCCCCCGGAGTACTCCCAGCTAGGTGTGCTGGATAAAGTAATACGGATGTGGACCCTTCTTTCTTTTTGTGCCCTTAAATACTTAATTTACTGAAAGCAAACCCTCTATTTTCTCTATCTTCAGCATTCTTGTGTATGTCCTCGGTCACTGAGGCTGTACCTCAGCTCAGTAGGGGGGGGCAAGGGGTTGTGTGTGGGGCTGGGTACCTAGCTGGGATGCCAGACCTCTTCCCTGAGCTGAACGTGCAGTGGGGACACATGGTGCACCCCCCCAGAACGCTTCAGGAGGGTGTCGTAGGTGGTCCTGGATTTGCTGGTTCTGACAGATCCTGCTGAGGAATTGACAGGGTCACTCTGTGGGGTCTGCTGGGAATGCAGGGCTGAAAGGGGAAAAAAAGAAATAGCCTGAGGGCAGAGCTGCGCAGGGGCAAAGGCAGAAATTCTGGTGCTGTGGCATTTGTCCAAGGGCCTTCTCGGTATGAAGGAACTTGGGATTGCTGCCAAATTTGGCACAAATTCCTTGGCCGTGTCCTAGCTCCATAGTGGGCGTCATCTGGCATAACCAGCCCCAGGTTTTGGCAAATGGCAAGTGCAGCCAGCCCGGGCTGAGGTGCTCTGTGGAGGGGCATTTGTAGGGTAGCTGGGGGAGAAAGATGTGGTGCCCCCCCTCCGTGCCTGCAGCCGGGGCGCTAGGCGCGGGATAGACATCACACAAGCTTGTGACCAGAGCGCTTGCACGTGCACAGGCTTCTTGCTAAAACTTTTGGGCTTATCTCTTTCAGGAGTGAAATTCTGTCTCAATCCACAGGAAAGATAAAAGAAAAGCAGTAAGGTTTTTTTTGTTTTGTTTTGTTTCCTTAACTAAAAGAATAGTTAATTTTCCATTCAGACAATGCCCTCCTTGATCATGGAGGTTGACATGTAATGGTGGTTTTAATCTTGTGCCTGCAATTGCTATTTCTAATTAATGTAAAGAGACATAAAAGCCAAATTATATACCCCTGAGTAAAAGAGACTAAAATGAAAATACTGCCAATTCAGTTCTAATTTTATTTATAAACCTAATCTGAAACAAATGTCACTTTTTTAACTGATTCTGAATATATCATGCTGACTGTAAAATTATAAAACTCCCACTGATGTATTCAGGAAATTCAGTTGAGCACACTCAGTAATTTCACTTTACTAGTCATTAGGTACAAATTACTGCTCACCATAAAAAATATGAATCAGCTGACTACATTTCTTTTTGATTTGGGAACTTAAGATCATGAATCACTTGCAATTAATTATAAACCACACGTAAACCAACAACGTGAATCGTATTCAAGGGCTATGTTTAGCAGTGTATCATTTGCTTGCTGGATGTCATGTATTGCAAGCATTATTCTTAGCAATATAAGGGTTTTCCCAAAACTTCCAACTTCAGTTTAGTAAAGATATTTTACCAGGTTCCCATAGCTGGGGAAATCATGTTTAAAGTGATTATTATTTAATGCCACCTTGCATTTCCAGGGCCAAATTGATGTCACACACAATCTGCAACTAAAAAGAGATTCAAAGTTTTATTTTAGGCTGCATTTTAAGATGATGTCTTCTTAGAAGTACCAGAGTATAAAATTAAACTTAGACAACAAGAATAACTTATTTTGGTATGTTCTTCGGCATATGCACTTCAACATGCATTTAAGAGGTTGTGTTACAGCCTTACCACAGCATACACTAAACCACCCTGAGAAAAATAGTGTAGTTTTAAAGAAAACTTGCAAGAAGTTTAGCATCACTATTATATTATGAAGTGCAAAGTTTTCATTAAGAGTTTTTCTGAAAAACTACAAAATAGAAAACCGCTTGTATTCAGTTATAAAAAATGCCATTTGCGTCATTAGACACAAATAATTTTCTTAAAAAAAAAAAGTGAAAGGAAAGGTTTTTTTATCTCTTCCTTTAACACACTGCAGATAAATGGAAGAAATAATAGATATCCTTATATTACAAAGTCCTGACCTGACACAGTAGAGTTACATATCAAAGTCATAAGTATTTCAAATATTTTCTTTATAAAAATAAAATGTACACCTACCAAGAATAACTGAGAAATTAAAGTGGTTTTAGTGACTTCCTGCCACTGGTGTTCAATTCCTAGAGATTACTGATGGATTTCCAGAGTGGCCTTGCTGCTAAAATTGCAATGTGTTCTTCAGACCTCTGCCAGACCAAACAAGGGAGCTACTGCCTATGGGGTGTAAAGTCTCCTTCCAGAGTTTCCAGGTAGGAAGACATACAGTACCCTCCTAGAAGGAAGGAATCTTCCCAGATCTGTGGTATTTTTCAGTACTAGGAACACACACAAGCACAGTGGCTTTTCCTGATATATCCAACTGCAAACCTTTGTTTGAACATTTCACTTCCTACCTACCATTCTACAAATGAAGGGGATTAATTGTAATTAACTTTTCTCCCCAAACAATTAAAGAAATTTCTTAAGTTCAATTCTTTTACAATGGTTAATAAGTTTTCTGATACAGGAGAGACAAAAAATTAATAATTGATGTCTTAGAAAGGTGTTTTAAGCCCCTAATTAACACATACTGTTTAGTGTCGGTCTATAGGCATTGAAATTTTAGACACCTTTGGTATAAACCTTCGGATACATTCATGATCAAATCCTCTTGCTATTATCTGAAAGATGGTGGACGTGATGATTAGACAACAGAGGATTAGACAGATCTGCCTAACCTGGATTTCTGCATTGCTTATTCTCAGCACAGGAAGGTGATAGTCATTGGGAGAATGAGGCGTGCTGGTGACAGAAGGATTTGCTTCGGACTGTTCATGCAGTGCAAATCATCTTCATGTTACGAGTATTGCTGGGAAGACTGCAAGAACTTTGTTCAGTACAAGATACTGTCTGAGGAAAATTCATGAGGTATTAAAATAATAAAACAGGCTAATGGAAAGATTTCTCCTTGCCAATTCTTTTCTCCAAGTACACAACCAGCAGGTTCCATCCATCTGACTTGAAAATGCCCCAATAGACATGACTCCCCTCACTTCCCTGAGAAGATTATGACGCTCCTGAGTATAACTAATTATTAGAACTAAAGCAGAATTAAAAGTGTTTTCCTCCCCTGAAACTCAGCTTAAATTTCCCTCTGTCTTAATTCCATCTCATTTCTCCTGCGAGAATCCATGTTCTTGTACAGGACATCTTTGATTCACTGGTATTTGCCATTCAAACACATATGGATTGTAGTAACTACCTTTTCCCTTGTCCCTGGCCCAATGTTTTAACCAGAGTGAATATATATCTATACACACACACACACACACACATATTAAATATAGTACAGGATTTTACAGATACACACATATACATATATCTATTTCTGGACAAGCATCTATTTCACATTTTTGCTTTAGTCTTAATTTTCTAAAAACTTACCGAAGTATTCTGGAAAATGGAGAAAGAGGGAGCGAGTTACAGTTGATTCCTCATCAAGAGGTGTGGAGAAGGCGGTAGTTACCTGTCAACAGGTAACATGAGCCAGCAGAGCAGTCGAACTGTATTTCTTACCCTCCCTCATGCTGCAGATATCACTCTCTGTTAAATAAGAGCTGTGAAATAGAAAGAGTCCTTTGGTCTTTCCCTTGATCATGCTAACTGCAGACCTGTTTTACTGATCCCATACATCTGTTCTTTGAAGGCAGTGTAATTTATAAGCACAGAAGACACAACAGTAATGGATTCAATTTGAAAAATCTGGTCTCAATTAATAAAACTTTGTTTTGATTCAGACTTAGTTTTTACTGATCTTTTAACTGTAAACCCAGTTGCTGAAAACATGTAACATTTGCTTTGAGTGACAAATAGCAGGAGATACTAGAAGTAAGCATTTGTCAGGGACTAGCAAGTTATTTTGTTATGGTGTCAAAATCACTGCTGCTTGACTCAGATCTATACTTCAGCTATAAAATTAATGTATTGACTGTGTCTTAATATTACCTTCTTACCAGCAACCACTGTGTATCAGTAATATTAAAATGGCAGTTTTAATTACTTGCAGTAATCCAGTAGTGGTATTTTCCCTCACAAACCTAAACTCTTTACTTGGTGTTTATCTGGATATTTTATTGTGAGTATAGTAAAGAATGTCTTACCTTCTATCCATTCATAATTCATTCCCATACTCTGTCTCTTTGTCAGATAATATTGAAGGTCTTCCATTTTATGCCAATATTATTTTTTTCTAGAACCTGGAATGGACGCAGTTTATTTTGTTCTAAAGAAACTATTCATCATTAATTTTGGCCTAAATTGCTGGCTTTCACTGTTGAGCCTTTGTTAGGCTAGGCAAAGACATGAAGATGACACATACCTGCTGTACATACATAACCAGCAGAAGCATGTTCTTTTTAATTCTGTTGGACCATTTTATCATGCTAATTTTAGCTTCAAGGACACATTTTTTACTTCCACAGAGAGCCACTTGCTGTAAATAAATCCTAACCAGCTATATTAAAATTGTTGTGGTAAGCACCTACATAACTCTCTCTGATCTTCTGAGGTCTGCATATAGTGTCCCCTACGGGGAAGCCATGAAAGCAGTAAGTATTGAGTAAAAGGAAAAGCGGAGTCAAATCCAAACACATCTTCCATTTCCCATAGTACAAGCGTCTTCCATTGCCCCTGGGATCTAACCGAAAGGAGCTGACTGAACTGGAGGGTGAACAGCTCTCCAGATGTGAAAGAAGAGCAAGCAAGCTCTCAGCAGGAAATGCTTCTTCCAACACAATTAATAAAAACACCTGTTGCTCATTCAGAAATCCTTGCTGTGACCTTTTGTATCTGGGAATTAATTCTCATGTCCCAAAAAGGCTTCAGCTGGTGCAATGCACAAACTTGGATTACCTACCAATTAAGGCATAGTTACAAACATCTTCTGGCACTCTTCAATTTTACTAACGACCATACAATCCATAGCAAGACTTCTGTCTTTGTGTTCTGTGTTCCACATTAAATTGGTAAACATGAGCAACCACATTCCTGCTTTTGGCCAGCACCTTTGACATCTTGCTGAACACTGAAAGTAGGCTGCACTAGAAGCAGAACTTTGCAGAAAAAAAATCACCCACCTGAATTTCATGATATAGACTACACATTTATTACTGTAAAAAAAAAAAAATCATGCTAGTGCTGTGGCTTTTGGTACTCAGTGCAGAAGTCACCTGTTGCACTCAGCTTTCTGTCATTAAGATTTCATCCCACATGTATCCTCCATAGAACTTCTGTTGGAGAGGAAGGAGAGACAGGTGTTTCTTTTTAACCTTTAAGAGTACCACAATGCTACGAGGTAGAAAAATATGAAGACAGAAATGTAAGCAGGAAGATAGATTGATAATGTAGCTGAGCTGTTCTCATAATTAAAAAGGTGGCAGGGACTGCAGTTTGTTTATTTGTCCAGACTGAACAAACAAATTGCAATCTTTGTATTTTTATATGATAAATCTAGTTGAAAAGTCTTTTTTTTTTTTAGCTTTGTGTCTTAAGCAAAGAAACTAAATTTTTAACAGTATAGGTAACACATTCCAAGGATACAGCCTGCTGTTGAAGGACACCTATCTCCTTTCATCTCGTCTGGACTGGTGCTACTAGGAATTCACTTCACATTCTGGAAAGGACTGTGGGTCTCAATGTCGGGATCGCCCCCCATGTTTCCAAAGTGAGCGGCACCTTCCAGCATCTTGCAATAGCAGTGGCAGCAGCTGTGCCGTGACTGAGGCGCTCGGCAAGAACGATAACGATACAGGGTAAAAAGGTTTCAAAAGAGTGAAGGTAACTGTCTAAGAGTTTGCCCCAAGTAAGTGTGTGAGTGCTCGTTCCTGACTGAAACAAAAAAGAAACTCCTTCCCTTTGCTGTCTGGATAAGCACGTGCCTGTGTGGTTCAGCCTGTGCGAGGCAGGCAGAGCCCAACACGTGTTTAGGTACCTCCATGGCATAGAAATGACCATGTCTGTTTCAAGGGAAATAAAATATTTCTACTGTGATGTGTTAATCTCAATCCAATGTCATTTTAAAACAGTCTACTGGGTTTTAATTTGTCTGTCAATACAGACACTAATTGTAGATAGACATAAAGGTATTTTCTCATAACAAAGTTTTCATGACCAATTTCCTTACCACCAAAATGTACCCAAAATCTCAAGCCAATGAAAATTTCATCTTTAAACTCCAAGTTCCCCTGGGAACTCTCAGTTGCACAGGAATTTAGTTTAAATTATTGTTTTAGCACTCTACATTTTTGGACCTCTGTTCAGCAGGCTCATTAACCTATCGGTACAGTGGAATTCTTTATTAACTACGCTATACCGAACTAACCTCCTCCTATCCTCCTGTTGCCTTTCCCCTAGTTTTGAGGCATAATCTTATTTACCTGAAGTGTTTATCCACTTTACAGTAAAAAAATAAATTATTTCAAACACAAAAATGTTTTTTAATTGATTTCTTTACCAGTTATGGGGAATATACATTTTCAGCCTAACCTTTTTGGCTGTTTGAGAACTATTCTTTATTCCAAGGCAACAACTTCTGCTTGCACTGAACAATTAAATGAGAACGTGATTTACCTATTTTAACTCCAAGTCAAAATTATGTTTTTGCTTTATAATTTTCAAGGGCCACAACCAGCACACATCTTTTCTAATAGAGAACAGGGGCTGCTGTACCTGATGCACAACTTTTCATCTGAGATGGCTAATGCACTTCCAGTTCTATGCATGTGGTGGAAAAAATCAGGATAAACGTCATAGTCTAAACCCCCCCTTTTTTAGTCTTCTCTTTTTATAGCAATACATTTCATGTGTTTGTCTTAAATGTACATATCGACTGAACACACGGGTGCAAGGTAGAGAAGCAGGGAACATGAAAAGGAAGTGCTCTTGCATCGCTTCCTCACTGTGCCAGTGAAGAAACCTTTCTTAAATCTGTGGTACCTAATGCAACAGCTCAGTTTTACACCACTTTAAGAGACAGCTGGGAAAGTTTTAACTTCATGTGCAGGCATAACTATCAAAGCCACATATGAATCATTTTAAAATAAAGACAGGCAAAAGCATGCCCCTTGCTCCTGAAACTGTGCTCTGCCAATGTGGCAATGCCACCCATGAGTGAACACCTGCACCATCCTCAGAATCCCTTCTATCTGCCGGTGGAGCAGCTGGGGTGCAGCACCCACCGGTGTCTGCACTTCAGATTCCCTCGCTGCTGCTGCTGCTGAATTTCACTGAAACCACTAACATTGCTTACCCGTCACTTCGGGCACTCCAGCAGTATTTTCCCTATTACACCATTTCTGATGCAACACAGATTTTTTAAAATTTCCAGTGATATATTTACCCAATCATTTGCAATTACAGACTATTGCATAATTATGTAATTATGGACTTTAAAAGATATGAATTGTTTCTTCCATCATCCATCAGGAGCTGTAATGAATGACGTTCAATTGCATAATTAACATATGTTTATAACATGTTATTTACAAGACAGTTGAGGCTTTGCACTTTGTCATGCTGGGATCAGTTTTTGGCCAATTTGATCTGTTAAATGATATCCGCTCTTCAGCCGCTCGTGATCTGCCAAGAGCAAGGGTGCTGAGTACACGCTCACGGCACATAGGCTCTCGTGGACTGCTGGAAAGGGACTGTATTTTCGGAAATAATTGATTGAGAAATAGCAGCTGTTCTTTAAACATATGTGTGTGCATGTGTGTGCACTTGAGTGTTTGTGTAAAGCATAAGGGTAAGTTTAGGTCAGATTCTCCTATTCTTCATATTCTCTGTATGTGTGTTGCTTTATTCTTATTTACCTCACCCTATCCTTGCTGTAGCGAAGGGCCAGCTGCCAACCCTAGGGCATCGCTGTGGTTATACACCCACTTCAAGAATGAGCCACAGAAGCAGGGACAGTGTATCTGAAAACTGAGGTTATGCTACAACTCGTTTTTAAAGAAGAGAATTCTAAAAGATACAGGTGTGAATCACACTTCTGAAACCACCATAATTCCACTTACTCTTTCAGATGAATTATTACAGTGGGTGTAAACCATACAACTTGATTTCTTTTTTTTTACTCCTGTACTTAAAAAAAGGCAGGGATGGCGGTGGGGGGGAATGCAGTATTTCTAAAGACACTGACAGTGCCTAAACTCTTCCTCCATGCACAAGGGTGCAGAGGCGATAAGTTTTGTACTTTAAGCACAGAAATTAGTATTAGCTAATTGGTCTCAATAGGGGTCAGTAGTAACAGCTACAAGGACTTCAGGTTTTATTCTGATTTCGTTATCCTGCACTGCTCCTCCTTAAACTACGCAGGCAAGTGCCAACACGCGGTTCTCAGGCTGGTTTGCAGGATGAGATGTATAAGAGGGACCGCTCGCTCTCCGCGGCTCCTGCCTTCATCTGAAGAGCTCGTGTGCCAGACAGAGGAGCCGTGTCACTGTCAGAGAGCGTCCAGCCTGCAAACGGGCAGGTACTTGCATTGCACTGTGCTTTTTCACTTCACAGATATTTTGGTTCTGATTTTCACCTTGGTTTCCTTAACCTAGATTTAAAAGTCACTAGCTATGCAGCATGACATGTTTTGCTTCTTAAACATGGTGAAGTAAGAGCATACCTGCAAGGACAAATTTCTCATTAGGAAGTCACCTATTTAGTGATAAATAGATTTTCAGCTATTTCTTTAAGCTACACATAACTTCCCCCCATATTTCTAGAATGCCTTCTCATTAATTACACATATATGGGAAAAAGGTGATTTTTGTAAAACTACACCTAATAATACTTGCAGAAATAAAAAAAGAGCAAACAACCAACAAACCTTCCTTGAATTCTAAATATTGAACACAAGTCATGTTTACTCTGGCAAAATGGAAAAGTCCCTTCTCTCGGTGTTTGCTGTTTAGAAACTGCTGCTTTGAAAACAACATACCAAATGTACGGAAAGAATAAGAGAATTTTAGTTCTTAAATTACCTACTGACAAGCGTTTGTCTGGAATGACTGCAAGCAGAGGGGAGAAGAGTACATTTCCTTACTACTAGGGGCAATCTGCAGCAATTTTATTTTACTTTTTTTAAAAAAAGAAGAAAAATCCACGGCAGTTTGAGTTACCTTGAAGAAGGAGTAAAAAAAATCATGACAAACAACTGATCAGTAATTTGCCACTACCCAGCATATTTAGCATCTAGCTGAAGTAATCATTCCGTATCAGGTCTAAACCAGCCCTTTTAAAGATGTATCTCAGAGACACTCTCCAAAGGTTAAGTACTGCTGTACTTAACATCATTTTATCATGATCTGCAAGTCCTTTCAAATAATCACATGCATTTTTTGTAAAGGCAAAACCTTAGATAATCTAAGGCAACCCCCACCATTATCTGAATAATATCTTTGATTTTTGTGTGACCTCAGGATCCTGTGAGAAAATATTCCATATCAGGTAAATAAACACATGTGATTGAAATAGATGAATTAGCCTTTTCAATGAACAAAATTCACATCACCTTGTCACTCAATGCATGCTTCCAAAAATGTCATACCGGTACTTATGAGTTCAAGCCCAGCCAAATGCAGAACCACTCAACTCAACTTTGAGTAAGTAAAGAGTTGCAGGGTTGGGGGGCAGGGTGTACTTCCTTTTTTGAAGGATTTAGTAAATCAGAATTTTACTTTTATCAGCCCTGTGGGAGTAGGGACTGAGTCCTAAAGCTTCATTCATTTGTGCCTAATAAAATTCCATTGGCAGGGAACGCAGCTGTAAAAAGCAAATGCGTGTCCTGATGTGCATATTTAATATCCATTTCTTCATCCCCAAAAGCTGTGTCTCCCTCTGGATCATGTTAAAGGCAGAGACAAAGAAAAATAAATATCAGAGATTACTTCCAGTGTGAACTGTTTTGGGGAAGGCAATAAGTATTGCCAAATGGTGAGCTGAAACAGACACCGATGTAATTCAAAGCCTTCAGAACCGGTTATATATCAAGGTATTATACCTTGAGTTCTCCTTCTACAGAGAGCAGAGCATTAAAACAAGGCACGTGATGCACCCCTACAACCGACTCCTGTTGTCTTAATGAATTAGAAAAGTGGTTTATTTATTTCTATAGTAGCTTACTTATTAACACATTTTTGTGTGTGTGCAAAAAGTAATTTCTGGTTAATGCTTGAACCATCTGTGCTATTCTAATCCTAAGCTTCTTAGTCTGTACATATAAAAAGACTTCTATTTTGTCTTTAAGGGGTCCTGAGGATTTTTGATCCTGATGAAATTTTATTCAGATTTCTTAAGATTATATGTCTTTTCAGCACATTATGAACTCCTACAATTGAAAAAGCACATGAGACTGTGATATTATAGGTAAAACCCAAGTGGCAAAACATTAAAATCAACGGACTTTATTAACATGATCAAGCAAAATCAATGGCAAAACCAAAATAGCTATTAGCCATACATATTGCATTATACAACACGTAAGCTGTATACTACAGTAAATGAAAAGTTAACAACAGTTTTCTGATACTTCTTCCTAAATTACAGGAATGTTTAAATATTTATTCGGGTTAAATGCAATTTCCTTTGTGTTATAATTTTGCTTTGCAATTTAATATCATTGCCTTATGCTTCAAGGGCCACCCTAAAGTACTTCCATTTAGTATTGCACTTTTTACGCCTCTGAGGAATTATTCCTTTCATTAAAACCAAAACAGAAACAAAACAAAAAAAAACCCAAACCCACAAAAAGCCGTGCATTTCAAATAAATGCAGTCCTTCATGAGTATTATGATTCTGCCAAAGTATATTTATTCTATAGGCTATTTTGACGATACAGTTTCTTCATATGCACTGCATCTCCCAGATGAACCTGCACCATTGCCTACTGAGTTCTGTTCTGACTTATGTAGATTTAGGAGACATGATGAAATTAACTTCTTCAGACTGCATTTTTTGCTACAAAAGTCATCAGGCAGAAGTATCCTGTGATTCAGAACAAAATTAAACCATGATTTCATCAACCTGGGAAACAGGCATAAGCTTACATTGTAACTGGGACTAATATTTCTAATAAAACATCCTTTTTAACAAAACTGAAAATCAATAATAAAAGAAGTTTCAAAATTGACACTAGCCTTTTGAGAAACTGGAAATAGATCTTCCTGTCAAAGACTAAAACTGCTCTCCTCTGTCTAGACTGCACTGGGAGCAAAATTATCAGATTTTCATTTCCTCAATTTCACTCCACAGTGGTAGAACGTGCAAGTATTGATTCAACTACTGAAACAAAAAGCAGGAGAGCTCTTCACCTCGGCAGGGTCAATGGGTTTGTGGGTGTCTAATTATACCTATACAGGGCATATAAATCTTTCTACCAGTCATTACGTGAACATAAGAGTCCAAAGGCATCATTAGAATCCTTTTAGCCAAACACTCATTCTTCTTTTGTTTTATGAGGGGTCAAAGAAACTGGGAGTTAATATTATCGTGGCTCATAGATTTTCAAATTTGTGTTCAAATACAAGAAAATATGCTTTGAAGGCAAAGGCTGTGCGTGTACCCGTGCATGTCCACTTACGGGTCTGAGCTCTGCCCACAAACACATGTACAGCTTCTTCCTTGTTTACAGTGTCCGCTTGAGATATGCTGTCATGTAAACAGCATGATAGCAAAAACTTTCAAATTAATTGTGGTATGTTACAAATACAGTGTTAGTAAAGTTTTTGGTGAGTACTATTTTCTTTCAAAAGCAGACAAAATGCTAAGAATGAGCTGGAAACACTAGCTGAGACAAGTATTTATCTTAGTTTTCATCACTGTTGATTTCACTAAAATCTTACAAAAAACTCCCTCTTTTTTTCCTTATACTCACTGAAATAAGCTGATTCATTATAAAATATATGATATTGTCAGTTCATTAAACTTACATTAAGAATAACATTTTAAAAAAATTAAAAAGAAGTGGCTATTATTATTAAGGAGATGTGCTGCATTATATTATATTGTATCATATTATGAGAGTTGTTCAGATGGGTTTTAGGTTGTGTAACCATGACGGCAAGAGAATAATATTTGTATCATAAGAAAGCTGTCATATTTTGAAAGCAGATTACGCAGACACTGGGTGCTCAGCATTTTGAACATTAGATGGAGTTAGAGCCTTTCATTTTATCTATGAGAGTAGTAATAAGATCCCATATCAAGAATATTTTTGAAGTATTTGTTTACTGGGAATTCAATACCCAAAATTTAGAATAGGCGGTTTGCCCAAAGTGCAAAAACAAAGAGGTAACAACTTTTAATAGTGAGGAAATAGGGAAAAAAAAATAAAATCCCCAAACATAAATTTTCACATTACTAAAAGGAAAACATAATCTGGCCTCACGTTTTTTAATAAGCTGTTTCTGGCATTATGTTAAGGAAAGGATCTAGTTTCAGTGAGATATGATAAAAATTGTGGCTAGGATGGTACAATGCAGTTATCCACAACCAGCAAGAGCTTGCTGGTCCTGTTGTTGATCTTTTCTGACCTTTATTCATTACACTTCTATGCAAACCAGCTTCTGAGGCTTGGTGTGGGCAGTGTGAAGGCTACGCGGTTATCTGACCATGCCCCCTGGCTACAGACATACCCGTGCCTCCAGTCCCAACCCTCCCATCAAAACTGTGCTCCCACTGCAGATGGACTGGAGAGGGCAGGAACAGTACAGTAACTGGTGAGGTATCAGAAATCTCAGAAAAATGAAAAGTAGGGAGGGTTTGTACATGGACATCAGAAGGAAGCAAAGGCATACGAGGGTATGATGCATCAGCTGAACATCCTGCTCATTCAGAGGCTTAAGTTTCTTCAAAGCTGTGCTGCTAGTGGTCCTGTGCTCCTTCCTCACTCATGGGATGTGCTCATCTCTGCTCCCTGTGCCCCAGCTCCCTGCCTCCTACCCCTGCTCCTCATCTGGTCCCTTCCTTCCCCAGTCCAGCACAGGGCCAAGCCATGATGAGAGCTCCCTCCCCACGTCAAGTCTCTCTAAGACACCCTTTGCAGCTCAACTGTTTGGTTGGAGGGTCCCCGCTGCTGCCCAAGCCGTTTTGGGTCAAGCACCGAGCTGCAGTGAGAGCTACAGCCAGTATCTGGGTTTGTATATCTATATACTATAGATATATGTATATCTAATACCCCCTGCTATGGACGTGTCCTCACAGCTGCTATGGGGCCGGAGGGGAGAAGGGCACACAGTGCCCCGCCGATGCAAGACGAGTGTGCTGCTTCGATCGATGTCTCCACAGCTGCCTCTCCGTACACCTCACCCACTGACCCATTAACAGCCAGCTGCAGTAAGTGCTCACCAACGCGGGAGAAATGACATCATAGCTCATTGCTCAGCCCCCAGCACTGCACCTACGCCAAGCAAATGGGACCAAAGACCTGTACGTAAATTACGGCAAATGACTCGGTCATGCGGGAGGTCCGGCACGCTCAGGTGGGAGCAGGTTGCTGGCCAGGCATCGGGTACCTGATACAGGTAACGGAACTGGGACAGAACAAAACAGAGGCTGCAGTAAACCAGGATGGGTCTCGGCACCCAGATGAGAAGCATGGGAAAAAGGCAAAATATTTTTGTTTCTTTTCTGTTTTGTATGGGGACTTTCATACTCCCAGGCATCTGATTACTAGTTAAAAGGCAAGTGATCCCTGAGAAGTCACAAACTCTCTATAAATGTGCAACAGGAATAGATTTATATATTGACTTACAAAGTGCAGAGTGACACAAATGCTCCGTACTATGAGCTAAAATAAATGGAGTCATTGCTAACACCATCAACTTTGAATGGTAGTGTATAAAGTCATCCAACGACATTTCATATGCAACTGAAAGCATGTAAGACTTAGGTTAGCAAAGCAATTTATTTGCAATATTAATGGAGAGGATCAGGCAGGATAGAGGGTTGAAAGTAGATAAAAGTCATATAGCTATGCTTATTAAATTTACATTTCTCTCTTTCTACATAGCCCTTTTTATTCCTGCTGCCCTGTTACGGTGGACCTTCAACTTTCTACCTTAAAATTTTCAATTACAATTTTTAGATTTGGTGGTATTTAGATAAAATTATTTTTAATTTATTTATTTCTAAATAAGATTATTTTTATTTAGCTAATAATTTAATAAATGTAACATGATACGTATGTTAACTCATTTCAGTTTGACTAAATAACCTTGAGCAACTGAACTTTTCTTTATTTGCATGTTTTACAGCGTTAATTGATTTCTATAATAAAAGTATGCATCCCTGATTTATAATGTTATTCAGGTTATTGGATTCTATGAAATTTAAATATGTATTTAAAACATAGTATCATAAGTTCTTATCATAAACCTCTGATCTTCTCATTCTACTAAATCCTACTAAAATAAATTCACAGCATTCATGTACATTTCTTGACAAAGAGATCTGATAACTCAGAGATTAGATTACAAGCAACATCAGAAATAGTTACTTTTTGCCTCTGTGGCAGAAACATTCAAAGAATCAGGTCTTTCAGAGGAAAAGAGATCAACCGTCAGAGAGAGTTCAAGAAAGAACCTTGTCTCTTGAAGCCCCATCCTTCCCAAATTCTGGATTTTAGTCTCCCCTGTGTTACTGGCATCACTGCCTTGATCCCATCTTCTCTGTCCTGCCCCAGGTGGAGGTCCTATGGACTACCATCTTTACATTACAGTAACTTCTTTAAGAAAATTGTTTAGAGTTGCCTTGTTATGAAACAAGTTTTTTTATTAAGAAAGAAATTAATCACTTATTTATATTGATATGGCTGTAAAAAGTACTAGAGGATAAGTCATTACTGAAACAAAACGTCTTTTAAAGGACCGCCAGCACTTTGAGAAATTGTTTAAAATCCCCCTATCTTTGCACACAGCTTTCTATCCAAAATCAATTTTTATTTTATTATTATTTTTATTTTTACTGTTGAAATACTGCCTTTTTAATCTAAAGACGTATGTTGTGGTTTGGTTTATTTTTTATTAATTTCCTTTATTGTGCACGTGTATGAAAAACACTGAAATAAGGCAAAAAATACTGAAAATAGGACAAGACACAGCATTATGGAAAGATGTTTAGTTCCTTTCCTTTGTATTCAAGTTTCTTATTTGCTGCTAAATTCTTCATGGGCAGCGGAAGGTCAAACGCACCATGACAGAGTACTGGTGCGTATCACCACCTCCACTGCGGGATGTGTCGCTTCAGCATATTCTGGAACAGGTTCCTCCTGCCTACACCCCCCTGCGCATCTCTCCCACACTCAGCTCCTGCACCCCTCAACATCTTGCTCCATCATTTTCTCTTGATTGCAACATAGCCTATCCTTCCATGGATAAATAAGGTTTCTCCTGAGCAGATCACTCATACATAGAGTCTCCTAAGTCAAATAAATGCTGGTTTTCTTTCATCGTGGGTCTTCTCTTAGAAGACTTTAAAAGACATATTTTAAACTAAACCCCAAACTTACCTGGTAGCTCAAAGACTTAATCAGAACAGTGTAAAGAAAAAGTGAGTGCACTTTTAAGGACTGATTAAGCCAGACACTGCCTGCTAAACAAATTTAAATAAGCTGTTCAGGGTTACCTTACAGGGTTGATATAATTTCAATTTTACTCTTTTATATTATTAATAGTTTTAGAATAATATTTCTACAGAAATTACAAGATTAATATCTTAGCCATTTTAAAGTTCATGCCACAGCTAGATAACATTCTTAATGGCAGCAAAGCTTCAAACAAATTTCTTGCAACATTAGCTGCATTTAAAATTATAATCTTACGCTGTTTGCTCTTGTTCAGCAACATTTCAGAATAATTGGAGAGTGCATGTATTTACAGTGGAGAAAATAACATACACTATTAACACTGCTTATGATGCTTATCATTACTTTAGATCCAAAGTCTGAAAAAATATTGACAAAACTCATGTTCTAAATATATCCTCATTAAATAGGAAGCATCTGAACTGGCAGGACTCACAAACACGTGCTTAGATTTTTTAAAAAAATATACCAACAAATTTGGGTTCAGCCAATGTTCTTAAAGATGATATCCAATATTTTATTTTTTTAAACATGACTAATGGATGCTCCATCTAAGCCACTGTCTATTGAATTTACTTGAAAAAAATCCTGGTTAATTCAGTGCGAATTGACTGAACAGCTTTGCCTGAAACTGGCTGGGGCTTTTTTCATTGGTTTGGGGTTTGTTTGTCTTTTTGTTGGTTTTTTTTTGCTTGTTTTGGGTTGGGATTTTGTTTTCAGTTTTGTTTGTTTGTTTGCTTTTTAATAGGATCTGAACATTCAGATTCCCATTTAAGTTCTATCAAGCCTGGTGCCCAAACTTGGGAATTGCTACCTAAGTCATCACCCACCTTGGGAGAGTTTCACTGTTAAGCCAGAGAACATTAGTGTGTTCTGCATCCACCCTTTAGAAAATCTTAATCAAAAGATTACTCTTTAAAGGCAGCCAATGTAGCAGGAAATCTCATTGGAGCTTTTCTCTCCTTAAGTACATTATCTAGCTGGAGTACAAACTTAAAAGGTTAAGACGTTAACCTTGGCTTTACACTACGGATACTGTTCTACAAATACTGATAATGTAATACCCAGTTCTCTTAAAATGAGGAGGGCATGAAGCAAACAACTTTTGGACTTAGAAACAGCAGCACAAGTGAAACACTTACAAAAGCATCTTTTCTAAAAACCAAGAAAGGCTTAAGTTCAGTGCTTCTGAATAAACCTGATGCATTTGTACACACTGGGCTGGGAAGTACTTTATGTGCTTATATCTATCCCCGCACAGGTGTAGATTAAGTAAGTGCCTAATTATTTGCTTTTGAGTTCAGTGGTACCCAAACACGTCTCAAGTGTTGCCGTGAATTGTGTCCTAAAGTGCATAACTTTGGCCACCTACTTTTGGCTGGTCATTATATGCAGATTGTAAAGACTTAACACGTGTAACTAGTACATAATGAGCACAATCATCATTAAAACTTCTAAAGAAGGGCTCTCTGTGTATATTGTATTCAGGACTGACTGCTGGGTTTGGTGTTTTGTGTCTGGGGCTTTCAGTCTATTTCAAGTGAAAATATATAATTCCAGGCCACTCTTCCAATACATCACAGTCATTTTCTGCACTTTAGTTGTTTTTCTCTCCATTTTTCCCACAAAATAAAACATCATTACAGGAGGTTTAAAGTGCACTTTAGTGCCTGCAATCTTCCCATGCTATTCTTTAATATTTCATCATTAAATAGCAAAATAACCTGATATGATCCTAATTTAGTGCCAATTACACTGCATTGATCAAAGTGACCTTTTCATACTGGAGCACAAAAATCAATCCTGCTGCACAACAAATGTCAGGGGGATGAGAGCAACATATAATCTGTGACAATCAAAACATTACTTACAAATGAAATCACCAATGACCTGCATGCCAAGGCAATTTCTGCATAATGTGCATTGGTTTTGTTTGCAGCTTTTGTTGGGATTTTTTTGTTTTGTTTTGTTCCCCACTGTCTGCTGCCAGCCATAGTTGTGCTGTTGCACAGTTTCACTGGCAACACTGAAAATGGTTGAAGCTCTATGACTGATACCAAAATAACCCCACAACGTGGCTATAATCTGTAATGCATCTCCAATGTTCAGTGAACTGTGGCTTCCTGCAGACCCAGCATTGCCTTCTGACAATACTCAGGCGTCAAAGCTTGTGACATCCCAAAACGCACCCAAAGTGACCAAGTCAGCCCTGGGCAGGGGAAACACAGGTGACTGCTCAGAGATCCTCACCATTCCACCTTCATTCAGTGATTCACAAAGCCGAGTTTGACTTAGATATTAGGTCTGCGAAGTTAATGGCAAAACTGCAGTGACATTAATGGTGTCTAGACTTCACCTGTTATCTCTGTGTCAGGCTTAGGGTCCAAACAGGGAGGTGAACGGCGGCACAGGCAATATCATCTACCAACAGTAGCCAGCAGGCACTTGAACTATCTGTACCTGTAATTCACAAGAGAAAATTTGCTTCAGGTCAATTTTCAGGGTAATTCTTTTTTTCACTGTTTTTTAATTACATAATAAAGCTATTGAAACTTCACCTTGCTTTAAGTTCTGTTCATAATTAATTGGGGATGATCCCTCCATTGAAAAAAATCTTATCCACACCCAAGAAAATTTAAATTGATTCCTGAATCTGCAATTTAAATTGATTCGTGAATCTGCAATTCATGAATCAAAGCTACAAAAAAATGTAGTTAAACATCGTTTTAAATCCACACTTTTCTGCCATTCCACTGTTGTTAACATGTCACAAGAGAAGATCTGAAACTGTATTTAAACCGTTAGGGTCGTTTTCAAGCACGTAAACTGTTAGGGTCTTGAGGTCTTCAAGCATGTGGACTTCCAGCATGTAAACTGCTGAGGTTTTCTGCAAGCATTTAGCCCTGCAGAAGCAGCTGGGACTCCACAAGATGAAAAACCATCCAGTACCTGAACAAGACTTACAGGATTTGGGAGCTGAGATCTGCCAGTGGCAGCTTGTGAGGTCTTGGCCGAGGAATTTAATCTCTTTGTGTGTTGGTTGCTTTCCTGTAAAATAGAGGTGGTATTTATACTGCACTCTTGGGTTGTGGGTTTTTTTGTTGTTGTTGGGGTTTTTTTTGTCTTTTCACATCTCAGCTGGATGCTCCTGGATGATAACTTAATGAGCAGAGCCTGTTTTTTAAATAGCTGTGCCATGGCCTTATTCAAGATAAGGAGTGGGATCTTGAAACACATTCAGTTCAAATTCTTTGAAAATATTTCACCTTATTTTGCAAACACCCTTGGTGAAGGATTATGTTCCAAGAATCAAGGTAACTCCCCAGGGCTGGGGTTTTTTGTTTGTTTGTTTGTTTTGTTCTGTAGGCTGTTCCCTAGAGAGAAAGTGTTCTCATTTAAATAATTTATCCATAAGAAAAATCTCCAAGGCCTGGATATTTTCCCTGCTCATGCACACTGATCTGCTAATCAACCAAGAATGAGAGAGCATGGGAAAACCTAACTCTTAATATCGGTCTCAAAAGTGCTTGTTCTTCCAGATGCTTTAAGTTCAGATCCAAAATAGACAAAAAATAATTAGCGAGAGAGATTCTCAGGGTTTTATCATCCCTATTACTGTTCGGGGGGTCACAAAACATTTCCTTTTATAGCATTCTGCTGATAATGAGACTGTACAGTCTCAGATAGGAATATCTGGAAAAGGGAAGGTAGCTGTGCCTCCTACCTCGTGGGTGAGTGGAACCTTCGGTGCAGGGCTTGAGAGCCTTGGGGGCCTCTCCATCAGTGGTAAAGAGCCCTTTGGGGCCCTAAAGAAAAAAGCTATATAAATTGGGGGCTTTCATATAAATTTGTAATTTTTTTTCCTTGCTAACACTCAATAGTATTTCTTAGAGACACAGTACGCGTTTCACTTACCAAGCTGATTAAGCTACAGTTCTTTCTCTTGGCCATATAACAAGAATCTCTCTCTTCCTAGAAAGTCCATTAGCAAACATGATTTATGACTGACACTTCCACAAGTCTGTACGTAACCCTGGTAAGAACTAAATAATATTCAAGACCTGGTTATGAACCAAATCCAATTCATTTCACGCTGATGCAGAATTAGTTTCAGACAAATGTAAAGGAGCAGTATGGGCAGACTGTTAAGGTGACTCCCTTATTTTTAACATGTTCTCCAATGCAATTTGCAGCTTAACAGCCTCACTATAAATGATGTGATTAAGTTTTATACATTTCTGTATATTTGATGTATTTACCCAAATGCAGCTGTCGTTTTGTATACTGTTTCAGATGTTTAGAACTGAATCAATTGTTTGGAGTAATCACAACTTCCAAAGACTTTTTTTTTATCCCCCCCAGTGTTAAGCTGTAATGCAAACATGAACTAACAAAGTAAGGATGAATATACATGAATAAATAGATCTGAACAAACCCATTTTTTCCCATCACATATGAACATTGTAAAGTATATTTACCATTAAAGAATCAGTTGAACAGAGTCATTAATACATCACTTCTGGCAGATATAATCAATTCAATATTTTGCACCACTACATTCAAAATATTGCTTCAAAATAGCTGCCTGAATCCAACTTCTACCATGTCCAGCTCAGTCTTTAAAAGCAAGATCATTACTTTCTTTCAGCAATTACCTTGAGCCATGAGTGCAAATGGGAGATGATTTTTCTGCTCTAACCAAAACCAGTGTTTTGACTCATCCTGGAATTTTAAGAATATATACTTTATTACATTAAAAAATTATAAATAGGAACATACTTCATAATGGACCATATAGGGCTCAGTATAAAATGCATAATGTTTATGGAAGAAAACAATATTTTATATATATATACACACATATATATACAATTTTTATTTTTTTTTCTTAATTTATGGGCTATAATAAAGACAGTAGATGTTTCACGTACAAAGAGCTTTTCATTCCATAGTAAAATACAAACAAAAGTGCATAAAGAAGCAGAAAAATTGTAGTTTTGACATATCAATATTCAGTACAGCTTATCCCGAGGTCTAGGCTCCTTAACTTGTTACTAACCAGACTTTGCCAATTTGCACAACATGGTCACTCATCACTAAACCATTGAGCAAACTGGGAATTTAGATGACAGTTCAGGACTAACTGTGAAATCAGGGCTGGTAAAAAACAAAACAAAACAAACCCAAACACATGCCTAAAATAATGACTCTTTAAATAACAGGAAGCCAAGGATGAAACAAAAAATATTTTTTGTAACAAATGAACATATATGACCCTTACACTTCAATACATTATGTAGCCTACTTGAACATTCAACAGAGCTCTGAAATATTTAAGCTGTAGATTGCGAGAGCTGCATTCCACCACCTTGGGCAATGCATTACCACTGTGCTGGGTAATGCTGTCTCTGAGGCTTTTATTTTTTGGCATAAGAGGTACTTAAAATTATTAAATTTCTATTGATTCTGAATGTCACAATTTCTATGAACATCTGATTTCTTTCTTATCTGTATTCTTCTAAATCTATATGTCCAAATTGCATTCAGAAATTTAATCCTCAGACACTACAGAAAACTAATTGTCTACTCTGGTTATAAATCATACCTTATTAGAGAAAATCAAATTTTCTGTGATCCTAGAATGGAAAATTATTAACTTAATTCTTTACAAATTGCACAAGAGATAATATCCGATAATCCATTAAGAACATCTTAATCAATGTCTATCACTGTAATGTAAAGCACACTGATAAGGGTATGCATATTGCTGATTAAGAGTACCACTATAGCGGGCTATACCAATTTCAAATAAATTGAAATTAATACATTACTGATGTATCAAGCAATTAATTTGATTAAAGAGGAACAGCTGAGATATTTTGCATGTGTAAGAGTCTGAGTCAAGACGTATTAGCAACCACAAGTTTAAGCGTACAATAAAGAAATATCTCACATATAATTAGAGAAACTAAGTTCACTTGAATACGTATATAGGAGCGTACAGTTCATGTGTCCCAACCTAATTGTTGTGTGCTTCAGTGGAAAGACTCTTACCAACTTCACTGGGCTTTATGGAAGACCTTTGCAGTCTGGTATTACATCTTTCCTTAAAAAAACCCACATATAAATAACATTTGAAAAATAAAGGATAGCTTTCAGGGGAAATTAATAGGACCTGTCACACTTTTGCTTTAAGCACGTCTTCAATAAGTTTGCTGCATGTGTAATTTATGCACTAGAAAATCCTAACTGACCTGGAGCAGATTAAGTGATTATAGTGCGCAATTCAACAAATTCCAGAAACATGTTTCAAGTCCCTGAGTCACTCGCATGCTGTTCAACTGTTTATGCACTGTGAAAAATTGCTGTATGTCAAGCAGCAGAAAAAAACTATTCTTATCAAGAGGGTAAGTAGTTTTGTGTGTCATCTCTCAACTGACCTCCCAACCTATCTCCTAGCCCAGCACATGTTCTCAAGAGTTCCTTAAGTACCTAATGAACCACCAGTAATTCAGGAAGGGAAGTAAGTCTTAAATAATTTCTACCTAGACTTTTTTTAAAGTTCTAAAATAATTCTTCCTTTCTATGAGATGTCACTTGTGTCAGGAAATTAGTGTCCCTGAGCACAAGTAGCCACACTTTCTTGGTAAATGTGAAAAAAAAAAAAAAAAAAAAAAAAAGTGAAAAAAAGGTATTTCATTCTTTTAGGACAAAGGGATGGTACTTCAAAATGTCTCCATTTCACTCATACAAAGTCTTCTTCCAGTCTGAATGGAGTGAGCCATTCTAGGAGTTCCATTTGTTTAAGAAAATAGGTCTACATTGATTAAACTAATCATTTTATTCTAACTGCTCTTTTTAAAGACAACTGCTGATTGCATGCCCCTTTTGTAGCTGTAGCTAAGCCTGAGATGGTACAAAATAACCATCTTGCCAGTTGTCACAACTATTTGCTCATTCTTTAATTAAACATAATATATAAACCCGTATAATTTACATCTAATTGGGAAGCATCTTCTTTAGTCAGAAGACGCATGGTCTGATGGGCTTAAGTAGAGACTTGGGTGTCAACAGGTCCTGAGCTGGAGTCTGGCTGTACTGGGGAGTCACAGCTGGCCTTGCAACGACTACTTAACCTTCAGGTTTTAAGAACCTCATGTACTTAACGGGATAATTTCAGCTAACCATTGACTTCATGAGTGGGTGGTGAGAGTCAGTTAATGCCTGTAGTGGGGACCTGAACATGAAACAATAATTTGGCACTGATGTGCAGGAGCAGCGTGCTGCGATAACAGCGGTGGCAAGGCTGGCCTTTAAATACAGTGGAAGAAGACCTGTTGCTGCAGGCTTGTCTTTAAAAAACCCAGCAAATACAAAATCCTGCATTTAACAGTTGTGGTGTGGTTCGCCACGTAGTTTAGTTTTGCTGAGGAGGTGCATTATAAATACGATAATCAAACTCCATGAAGTAACAGAAGTAGTTTTAATCAAGGAGAGGCCAGGAGTCACTCAAACACCACAACTACGCTGGGTGGAGAAGAGGCACGGGGCTGAAGAAGTCCTTTCCACACTGGCTGAACCCAAAGGAAAGAGCGTTAACTGAATTTCTGGCAGATCTGACACAGGCTCATGGAAAATCCAGAAACATTTATTTTAACTGAATGTCGGTGGGGCTGGAGAACAAACGTACAGCTTTATTCAATTCTTCCAACAAACATCTTCCCGATAAGGCTCAGCACAGTTATTTGACAAAATCTGGTGTTGGTAATTGAAGAGGTGAATGAAAATTTTGATGGTCGTCGCTCATTGATCCATTAAAGTGAACTGGAAGTACGAAGGAAAGCTAGTGATTCTATGTAGATCATCAGCCACTGTTCTCCAGCCTTCTCTGTATATATAGCAACCCTGTTCTTTTCTGGTTTTATGGACATATTAAATATAAACATAAAACCAGCATATATGTTATTCAGTACAGCTCCAAACCCCACTGTTTTACCTAAGGCAGCAGCTTTTGCATAAGCAGAAATCAGATGCTAATGAGTCATTATATAGTGTAACAGGCCAAACTTTTTTTTTTAGATATTTAGTATACTTTCAAAACTTTATATTATCGTGAAATCTCAAAGTGCTCTTTAAAATGTCTCTTTTTTCCTCAGAAAGACCCAAAAGGAGGAAACTTTAGAAGCAAAGGAACAATCCATTATTATTCATGATCTGGTATACCTATTATCAGCAGTGCACTTAACGGAACAGGCCAGCATCCATGCTGCAGTCTGAAGTTAATCTCTTGCTTTTCTGATTGAGAGCTCTTTTTCTCAAACAAAGGAAAAAGCATTAAGGTAAAATATGCCCAAAGGTCCTTTTATTGCATATAAAAATTAACCAGGACCCTTTTCCCACACATGGGAATACACATGCTGTTAAATTCAAGACAATGAAAATGACTGCTTGTGTACTGACAGGGAAGTGGCACCTCTATTTTGGGGATAATATCTTTCTCGTCTTTAGACTAAAGCTTTATCAGCCATGAAATTTTTAGATTTTTTTTTTTTTTTTTTTTTTTTTTTTTGACACAATATACATCACGGCTCACACATGCCTTATGTTTTGGTCTCCAGGCACGCTCTTTCCAGGGAAATTTTCTGCAGCTAAAGAGAATTTGTCACAATCTGGTAAATTTACAGAGCAAACCTCTCTTATGCACAAGTGTTTTATGAGCTAGGCAGTTCACCGGTATCCAGAGGGAATGCAGAAGTGCCACAGAAACAGAATCTTCGCCATGCACCATGCCCTGCCCACTCTGAAAATTAACCACTAACTAAAGCCCAGTGTAAATCCGAGCAATTAGCAGACCTCTACCCCTGCGGCTTGGTCCTGTATTGTCCTGCACCCCATAGCATCAATCCAAAGCCTTCCTAACTCAGGTACATGTGCCCATATTACACATACCCGAGCCTCATTTTACTAGAAGTTACCAAACTTCTAGTTCCCAAAAGTTACAAGTTACCAAACCACTACATCAGCTTTTCTGAACAGGGCACCAGGCCTTCGACCCTTGTGCAAGCAGGAGCTGGGCCTTTCACCGGGGACAGGTACCGATGCTAAAGAAGACGGACTGAACAGCAGACCCAGTGTGATTTTGCATAAAATAATAATATAATATATTACATACAATTACATATTAACAAATATTAATCATGGTAATTATATGAATATATAAGTAAAGGTAATTTTATAACGTACTATATTATATATAATATCTATAATGATGTAATAATAATGTAATATTAAACCATGGCGCTAAACCCTCTTTTTGCCTTTTAAACTCCACACCTCTACTCTTGCTACACATAGCTAAAGATCCAAGCATGAGAATACAAGAATGCTGGAACACCTGAAAATTAACATTCACAAAGGGACACAGAATACACGCACGAGGGACCAAGACAGTAACCTGAACTGAATTAGAAAGAAAACAATAAGAACAAGTAAGTCCCTTTATTCAAGTTATGACCATCAGGGGCTTGAACGCCAGTTTTTGCCTGGCACCGTGCTAAGCTGCAGCGGTTTGCACCTTGCCCTCCACCCCAGGACATCCCCTTCCCAGCTTACACTGATCACCTGGTTTCTTCCAAGTGGTCCCTGAGAAACCATAGCTGCTGTAACGGACAGTCCAACGGCAGCACTACTTGCTGGATTTTATGCCGCTCACTGAAGACTGTCGGGCATCCTTTTGGGGACAGTTTTCCCAGCCTCCTAAGGCAGCCCCTATCAGTCAGGCTCCTTACATAAGGGCTGGATGAGGGGCTGGGGGCAGAGAAGCCACGTGCAGCCCAGACTGTGTCCCTCTTGGCTGACTCCCTTCACAGCACAGCACCTCGGGTGCCCACGCAGGCTAGGGGTGATTTTTTTGCTGTCTTTTGCACCTATGTATAACATTGTCATTATCTCAATAATTCGATAATACAAAATATTTGAAACCTGTGATTGATCCCCCTACTGCCTTCTAGAGCAAAATCAAGAGGAAAATTGAAGACTTGCAGAAGAAAAATATAAATTAAAAATAACAAAAATAGCAGAAGGTTTCAGGTTCCCTTTTCCTTGTGTGACTCCAGGTTTACATTCTATTTCTCCAGTTCTCCTCCGTGGCTCTGAGTCATAGACCTTCACTCCTCATGAATGTTGTAAGATAAAGTTATTTCCTATTTAGCAATCTCTGAAGTAAAACATTTGAGAAAATAGCTAAGTATTACTAAACTCACACTTAAAAAAAATAAATATCAAAAACACTGAGTATTTGTTTTAATTCCAACACGTTTTATATGAAACTGCCCTTTCATTGATGGGAAAATATATCGTTTTTCCTGTTATTTCATACACAGTTTTTAGAGTTGGCAAGAATTTTCTGATTAAATTGATCCATCACACTTAGATCTTTTCAGTAGCATATCCATTTTGACACCTCTTCATTAAAAAAAACAAAAAAAATTATTTGCAGCTTCAGAACTGAAATTCTGGTGAAAATACACCATTATCAAAACAGAGCAATCAATAGACCAGTAGAAAGAGCCCCTGGCTTTTGCCTGGAAGGCCTGGCTTCATCAGGCTTTGCAGAAGTCAGACAAGAAACCTGTATCTATGGTTTATGCAAGCGTCCAACGCCCCTCCTCCAACAAACAGGCAGGTTTCTCTCTCTCTTCTTATGGAAACACTTGTCCCCGACCCCTTTGAAATGCAGAAAAATTAGACATTTCAGAAGCATTTATAATTTCCTTGGAAAACCCACACATAAAACTTCCAGGACAATGAAACTTTCCAAGTTTCTGATTAGATATGTTGAAGTTAATTGATCGATTAATATCTTTCTTAAATCAGCATGGATTCCAGTAGTGCAGTTGCCATGCTTTCTGGGTTGTCCTTCGAAGTAAAGGCACAATTATTAACTGTAATGGTGGAGAATGGAAAAGATAAATGCAGCACTATAGAACAACACGTAGTAAAGTCACG
This sequence comes from Falco cherrug, assembly GCF_023634085.1. Taxonomy (NCBI): domain Eukaryota; kingdom Metazoa; phylum Chordata; class Aves; order Falconiformes; family Falconidae; genus Falco; species Falco cherrug. The sequence continues at coordinate 102,447,854 of NC_073699.1, read as the reverse complement.
ATTTTGCAGTAATCTTTACCTTTTGGAGTATGGAAATCATTCTGCAAATCTATATTATACTGCTGTGGTCTCAGAGCCCAAGGAGTTCCATAAAACTGTGGGGTTCAAGTATCTGGTTGTGCTGGAGGTCTTAGTATTGCAAACATCTACACTTCTTCAAATCTTTACATTCATTTAAATTAATTAAATTGAATTTGAAATCTTATTTAATTTAAAAATTAATGGAACAAAATAAATAAATAAAAAATCTACTTCTTCCCACTTGTGCAAATCGAGTTTCAGCCAAGTTACTGAGAAATAAGAGTGGAAAGAAGGAAATGTTATTGAAAGCTGACAGATGAGTCAGAATCACTTTGACTGCATCAGCTAGGTACGACTTTGTGGCTACAACCTGTGTGTATAATATCCTCCCTCAGCATCACTCTCTGGCTACAGGTGAGTCACTGGAACAATTCCAGCTGATGTTGATTCACTGATACGTTAAAACTACGGTTTTGTGTTCTTAAAAAACGGCAATTGAACATGGACCGAACCTAGGTTGTAGCTTAAACAGAAGTATAACATAGTTCAGAAGATAACACACCTTAATGTGAAAATCTCTTCTCAGCCAACGCCTCATAGTTAAGTGCCGGTGGTCACCAGGTGGTATGCATTGCCTTTTGAGAAAAATACACGTGATCTAACACAGCAGTAGGCTCGAGTGTAGTAATCTGAGGCGAGTAACAAGGGAAGATACATGGAGAATGAAGCTCAGCAGAGAAAAAAAAAAGACTTGAGTCGCTTCTCACTGACTTGACAACCTGTAGTGCAAGTCACGCATCCTGCACCGAGCCACCCCTTGGCGCGGGGTGGGTGACGGCCCCGTCTGTGCCCATCTCCCCCCGCCGGCGCACCTGCCGGCCGTGCTGGCCAGGTCCAGCTGACGTGCCTGCTGCCCGCGGGGTAGTGGGATCAGGGGAATTAGTTCTGCTTGCCTTGGGAGGCCAGCCCAGCCGCCGCCGCTTCTATTCAAACTCCCCTCCACCACTCAAGCTCAACTGGAACCATTTAGTACCCGCATTGTTCTGTGGTTTTTATTTGTTTCCTTCCACTCAAGCACATGTTAAAAAAGGCGACCCCCCAGCAACCTTTTTTTTCCCCCCTTTTCACATGACTAAGCGATTATCTTCTTCCTAATCAAAGAGACAGATGAAAAGAGTTTATTAATAAAAGTTCCCCTTCAGGAAGATTGGAAATGAATGATTAGTAAAATACACCCAATTTTACTTATAGACCCCCCTCATAGAGAGGCATCTGTGAAGGGTAGGGATGCCAGAGTAGTGGTGGGGACTCAGGCATCTGGAAGCTGTTTGTGATATGGATTAGAAGTCAGGCTGCACACAGATACTGCCTCCAGTCACAAAAGCTTGCTCTGTGGAGGGGAAAAAAAATGCTGCTTGTTTACAGTGCTACTTTTTCCCTTTGCTTGTTATCTGTTTTATTTCTTCCCTCGCTCCCCTCTCCCCGCACCATTCATGTGCAATTATGTCTGCACAGATATGCCAGCTGGTGGGGCTTGTTAACCGTACCCACCACGCCAGCAGGCAGGGAAAGGGGACCAGGAGCCCGGAGCCGGGCAAACAACACGGCATTGTGCTCGGGAGCCGGGCACTGCGGCTCCCCACTGCCAAGACCCCCCGACCCAACCGGGAAAAACAGCCCCCGCACGGGGGAGAGCAGACCAAAGATATGCATGTCTGCAGGTTGTACTGTATCCACCAGCGTGGTTTTAAAAAAAAAAAAAAAAAAAAAAAAAAAAAGAGGCTAATCGCCAGCACAGAAACCCCAAGGGGTTTTAATAAAGAAAAGATCGGAAACTTTAAGTAAGTTTGGAGAGAGCAGCATTTGCCATGCGGGGCTCATTTTGCCAGCATAAGGCTGAGATGGTTGCGTTATTAAAAGTGTTTGAACCAGACTGTTGTAAAAGATCATGTGAAGCCTGAGAGGCATTCTAGTGAATAATTCTATCATTCTTGTCTTATGAGAAAAAAAAATAAAAATTAAATGCACTCAGAGATACTGCTTTAAAATCTTTCTAACGCTAGGCTTTTCCATGGACTTCTACCTGTGAAGTCAAATTTTCAGGCTCAAAATCAAGTGAAGCAGCAGAAGAAAATGTGACATAAAGTATATTCTCATTGGTTAGGACTTACATGAACGCAGTACCCCAACCGCTGTGAGTGGGTGCAGGTTCAGTGCTTTACACCTTCCATTCATCTGGTTCCCCCGGACTCAGAAGAAAAAATAAAAATTTAAAAAAGAAAACTTAAACCACTAAACCACCTCAAAAATTCTTTTAAAACCAAAATTATTATTTTAATCTTGGTTGCTTTCAAACCCAGGTTCACACGCTATGCTCCAAACAGGACCAAGTGGTCTCCCCATTTCATTTGGAAGAGGCTGCGTTCTGAAGCGAGGGCTTTTCTCAAACTCATCTTTTTGCAGCTATGCTATTGGGCATTTAAGCTGCACCTCAACCTCAACTTTTTCTGGGAACTTCTCTGGAAAAAATGCATTTAGGAGATGATGGAAAATATTTCTGAGGGAAATAGATTTTTGTGCAAGTATCTTTCTGAATCTGTCAGCGTTTTTGATTATTAGAGAAAGCAAACGGGAAAATTAATTGGCAGTACAGCAAAATCATTCAAACATCTCCATGTAATTACAATTACAGCAGCAACTGTACTATTGCTGCTGCAGTAAATAAAGCAGGTTATTGCAGTAAATCCAAAATTATTAAACTTATGACATTGGATATTTATTTTAGACCTACTGGATTGTATTAGATACATATTTTAAGCCTCTTAAATGCTTATGCATTAGATTTGTAGGGAATCTTTTAGAGGAAGGACTGCGGAAAAAACCCGTAACTTGTAAACAAGGTTCTTAATGTCATTTCTGTATGTCATTTTACAGAAAAAAAACCCAACCAAACCCAACTTAAAAATGATAGACATTTCTTTCCACAGACCCCAATGATGGACAAGGCGGGTGTCACACAGGTTTCATTAGGATGGGTTTAAGATGATCCCATGACATGAGTGGGGTAGATTTCACTGGTCACTCTTCACTAGTGTCAGTAATGTTTTAAAATAACACCCCATTATCATACATTCCATATCTGCTACTATTTAGAGAACTCTTACAAAATATTAGTAGTTTACTTATATCAGTCTTCCTCAGCAATACATATCTACTTCTGCAAGTCTTCCTGAAATAGAACATCACAACATGTTTAAAACATGTCTAAAACCAATAAATAACTTTTTATGTATATAAATCATCTATTATAGACTTGATACATTATGTTGCATCCTCCCAGATACAGACACGGTGTACACCACTCCTTGACAGCAAGTAGCTACTCTCTTCCCTTCAGCAGAACAAACTCTTCTTTGCTACCTACAGACTGAACCTGTCCTTAAACTGGAACCACAATGAAATAGTCACCAACTAGTGCTGTATTTTCAAAGTGCTACAACTGTGGAAAGTTTCATAGATGGATGAAGAAAGAAAACATGACCTCGGTAGGTCATCGTTTGGGTTGGGTTTGCCATAGTGCTGTTTGGTGGCATTAACGTTACAACAGGTCTGTTACAGACAGAGCGCAGGTCGAATAATGACAGGTCTGCAAAGCATAAAATCTATAACAATATTCACAATTGACCAGGCATCTGTGATAATCTCACCTTCATTAGTCCTTCTCTGCATTCAAGATGTAGAGTAAGGGGATTCCCAGGAACCCTGGTTTTAAAGGAACAATTTATAACTAAGGACCCAGTGCTTAATTATTCTGAGAAAGAATTGTACCAGCAAAAACAGTGCAATGGCTGAAGCCGTAGAAGATAACATCAGCTTTCATATAAAAAAAAGGTTTAGGCTTTTTCTTTATGCTTTTTTACACATAAACCGAAATTTTATAGGACAAGAGAGATTTTTCAATGGAACGCTCATTTTACAGTTCTTGTGCTTGTTGTCATATTGTCTTAGGCCAAGAATAACATTTTCAGAAGTGTACCAAGAAAATAATTTTTATAAGTGATTTATATTGGCTGAAAATATTTCTTGTTCTTTGGAGCCATCTAGCTAAGGCATTTACATAACATAGAATATAAGAAATACCCCAATCTTATACTTTCTTTAAATAGAAGTTCCAAATACAGCATACATCATACAGCTTGATGTGGTAAAAAATAATTATTGTACATTTTTTTCTCTTTAATTCTTTGTTGCCTGGTTTAGACGTACTATGTAAATTTGGACACATGCAGTTGCATGCACATGTTTAGAGATACAGACTTGAATGCATGATTGCCATATAACCATATGCAATACATTCATACAATTTTTGACATGCTCCCAAGAAGTTGATTTTGTGTATTTATGTAGTAGATGGAGTATTTGTTTGCATTTTCCCTTCTATAAAACAAAGAATCTACGACTTGGTTAAACTGTTGCTAAAAGGCAGCATGTAAATATGACTTGAAATTGCACATGGAAATCTGCTCTAAAAGAACCCACAGGATTTATGTGCCTCATTAAATACATATATTTTATAGCAAAAAAAGTTCATAAAACATATACAGCCTTTGCTTCCTTAATCATTACCATAATGTCATTCATATTTCCACAAGACTAAGAAACTGGGTTTGCTTTGCCTGTTAGATAGAAACGTTTTACACATTTGATGAATTTATTTAATCAGATTCTCAAGCAAAACCAAGTGGACCTGCCAGAATGTCAGTGGTGTGAGGCCAGCATAAAGAGCTGAACACTCAATGATACGATGGGGAGTAACTTCCTCCCCCATACAGAAAGATATTTAATTAAACAAATCACTAGCCTCAATGATTACAATAAGAAAGAAAGAAGCAAAGGAATTGATCCAAAAATTATATTTTTTTAAAAAATAAACTTAACATTAAGACATAGTGAGATGTTCATGTGCGTGCATGTTTGTGTGTGATGCATGTACGTACATACCTGTAACTATGTACCATATGTACAAGAACTTGATTTTAGCTTTGTCTTGACACAGTTTTGCCTGGAGCATTACAGTTTCTCTCTGCAGGGAGTATGAATGATCTTTCAAGAGGTACATGTTTTGCTGTTGTGTGGTTGGCCTCCATCCTCTGTTCTGACCACCCATTCTATAAACCATCCTCTGTCAGATTAGGCTTAGTTACTCTAGCTCTGCGGTTACGGTTCTTGATGCTCTGTCTATCCACCTCCACATGTGGATAAACCCAACACTCCCAAAGGAGAAGGGGAGTACCATAGGTGTTTCTTGTGGTTCAGATCTTTTGACTGGGAGTTGATCAGCATCCTACTAACATCTTGTTCTCTTTCAGCTATGCAAAAGCCAGAAAATAATTGACCCTATTTATCTTAAAATACGTAAGATGAAATGCAGACTATTTCTTTAATATGTCCATCTTTAGATTTAAAAAAAAAAAGGTAAAATAAAATCAATGCTCTTATTTCCTTAACAAACCCTATTTAAAAACTGATTGCTGTCAGTACGCAATCTAACAGTTCTCTGTTTTTAAATATGGTGATGAAGGAGAAACCCATAAGACTTTCTCCTTCCCTCCTCCCATGGTCGTGAGCACAAGACTCCTATGGACTACCAGCAGCCTGGCTTTTGCATTGTACCTGTTTATGTTGCCTTCCCTTTAGTTAACATACCCAGAGTACTTTGCTATTTAAAGGAAAACTAAAGGGATGACATCTAATTTTTGGTAATTTTCTCTCAATAACCCCACATAATGTTATTTATCAACATCTCTTGACTTATCTACAGCGACGTTAATCTTTCAAGCAGGAGAAAATAAATTAAGGTATTTTTTCTATGGTAAGAACAGATTTTTCTCCATTCCTTCAGTAGTGCAAGCCATAACACGGTTGTGGTGTCTGTGGTTAGCTGGCTATGCTTGTCAACATATATAATTTTGAACGTCTTCTGATTGCAGCTTTAACTCTGCATTTCTTCAATTAGCCTGTTTAATTTGGGGACAATAACCATTTCATAGACTCTTAACATTTTCCCTATATTATTCTATGTGCTCGTAATCTAATTTTAAGAAAAAAATCAGCAAACGATAATGTGGGTTTGTGATATTTCTCTCAATGAAAAAGTGCCAGATGAAAAATCCAGTAAAAGGTGCCAAGAAAAAGGCACAGATATTGTCTGTGATATTTCTCCCAGTGAAAAAGTGCCAGATGAAAAAAACAGTAAAAGGTGCCAAGAAAAAGGGAGATTACAGAGCTAAAAGGAGCACTTAACCCATTTCAGTTTAAACCGGTGGGCATCTTTTCACCATCATTAATGTGGATGCCTGCTGAGGGTCTCTTTTGTCTGGTGAGGAAACAAAACCATGTATTGACACCATTTATTGTTAATTTTCAGCTAACATCCGTAGTTTGTCCTCTGTTTTTCTGCAGTCTGAGATAATATATTCACTCGGAATTAATACACTGCAAGAAGTCTGAAGTTTTTAACCACATGTCAAATGCAAGAGCTACGGGGAGCAAAACCAAACCACCTACTACCTACCGCTCAAGTGCCCCACTGTATGTGACACTTTGACTCTGCCATTAAAAAAAAAAAAAAAAAGGCTTATAATTTACAAAGAAAGCTAATCGATAAATGAAGTGTCGCCGATCAGCAGTGGTGCTGGCAGGGTGACATTCCATTATCCCACCAGGCGCCTTGCAATCATAGGCAGGGAGCTGCAAAGGGACAGGCACTGAGGCAGGTCACACCCTCCTGCCTGCCTCAGTGCCCACCCATCCCTCCCTCCAAACCCACTGATCCCTGCCCCGAGCCCACCCATCCCTCCCTCCAAACTCGCTGCCGGCCCCGCAGCCGCATGTGGCTTCATCCCGGCGTGTGGGGCAAGCAGGGCTAGCTGCAGTGATGGCGCGGTGTCACTTGGGCTGGGTGACAGCTGGTTCTCCACAGACAGCGCTGTCAGAGAATCACAGACTTCCACATGTACGAGCGAAATTAACTTCTGTTAGTCTGACATTTTCCGCAATCAATACTCACAGGGTCCTTGTCTCTGGGATCAAAATTCATAAATCAAAAGCAGAAAGCATGAAATAAGGTATTTGATAAATCCATTAACTGAAGTGGAAGTGTACTTCTGTCACACTGTTTAAAGACTACAGTAGCACTGACGAAAGGGGGAGAATTCTAACAAACACGTTAAGTGAAGCGCTGACTTGTGTTGGTTTGACCCTGCGGCTTAACCCCACCGGCCAGAGGCTTCGTGCCCTGCCCCGGGGCAGGGGGCTGCCCTGGGCACCGCGCTGCCTTCCCCGGGCACTCACCCCACCGCACACCCTTCTCTGGCAGGCAATCCTCCCACTCCAAAACAACCCCAATTTAAAGACAAAGCTGCTCTGATGCCACCTTAAACCACTTGCATTCCCTAAAGCTGTGTGAATGTAACGGGTGGGTCATTGTAAGAGTTACAAGATGTCCAAAACTTGGACAAGCACCGAGAAGGCTTTTGGTACGCCTTGCAAGCCAAACACCCCTAAAGCCCCCTAAAAGCCCCAGTGATTACCTGCCACTACTGTTGGGTGCCCAGGAATTTTTTTTTTTTATTTAAAAAGCAGTCCTTTGCACTAAACCAATTTATTCAGGTTTCATGAACGGTAGTTTCCACACTGCAGGGAAGGATGAATCTAACCACCAACAAAGCCTGAAGAGCAGCGTACACCCTCCACCCTGCTCACATGCACAGTACTGACTGGTAAAAAAAGGTGCAGCTGGAGACTGAGGGCACTGAAAAAGTCTGTTGAACTGTGGGATCTTCTCTAGTAATGGTTAACATGATGAAAAATTCAAACAAGTCTCTGAGAACCATACCCATCCATTTCCCAGCTGATAACTCCAAAAGGATCAAGTAATAGTCCAAGGCAACAAAAAGAAAGGTCTGGTCCTTGCTGTTACTGAAATATCTTTACTATCATCTACCCTGAAGCCTTTTTTAAGGGAACATTATGCTTTCAACACAGGATTAACTCTCAGAATTCTTATTAAACATAAGGTGAGATTACACTGTGATATCAGGTCCTCGCTCCCTGCAAGTCAGTGGGGTTTGAACCCAGGGTCATATCCACACCTGGTGTCATCTGGCCTGGGTCTCTTCCAGACACACTAATTTTCCAGCAGCTAAAAATGCGTCCCACAGCTTGCATACTCTTAAATACAGCTGTATGTTTCAGCTGTGGTTCATGATATAGAGTTAGTGGTAGAGGTTTACATTAATGCAAATAGCATTTTATCAGAACTACTTTTTAAAGGATGTATCATAACTGTGTTTCCTGTGATTGAAAACAGTAATGTTTGCTTGATAACGAAACTACCTAATGGCAAAACCTTATACCTATAATGTGATATAAAAGGTAGCAGCAGAAAAATTACTTTCATTAGTCCATTTCTTTATATCACTTCAAATAACATGATAATACATTTTCCTTCTTTCAGGCTATAAAATGAAGACAGACCAGTTGATTTCCTGTATGACAAAATCTCCTTTAAGCATTGCTTCTGAGTACATCTGGACACTGTCAATGGACTTCCTATTTTATTGTTTCTGATTTTCTGAGAACAATATTTTCAGGACATCTTGTTCTATATTCATTCACTACATATCAACGAAGAGTTTGATTTTGCTTTCCTCTAATTACAAGCTAGCCAATAATTAGAGCAGGTTTTTTCTATACAGATCTTCTGTCTTCTAAATCTGTCAATAGTTGTGATTTTCCAAGGGTCTGAATGTACTGTAATAGACCTATGAAAAAGATTTTTTTTCATGTTATGTACATTCAATACAGTTTCCCCCCTATCACTTAAAGAATTCTATTCTATTCTTTTCTGCTCTGAATAATACAGGTCCCCTTGAGAAAACCTCTGTTAACAGAAGTTTGCATTTACTGTTAGAAAATAAAATTATTGGGCATATCTAGCTTACCTGACTGTCTAGGTGAAGAAAGATTTGGTTTTATATTTATAGCATCACCCTTGTCATAGAACAACTCTGAAACTAAAATGTTATTAATATTTGTTATAGCCTCTGATATTTACTATTCTACAAATCATCTACATTAACTACAGTTGGGCTTTTTCATCATTCAGAGAAGCTTAGCTGTAAGGTTTTTTGGGGAAAAAAAAGGGGGGGTTGGTTCCAAGCAACATTAGACCCTGTTTCTCAAACATGTCTTTTTCAGGAATGTTTTCAGCACTTTCCCAGGAACCCTGCGATTCCTGACACTCTGTCTTCCCACAGTGGGAGCTGAGGAGCTACAGCAGCTACTCATTCTTCATGGCTTCCCAAGAAAAAAGCTCCCCACCTCTTTGAAGAGTCAATCTGATTCTTGGTCTGCCTGGCTGGCAGGTGACTGGCAGGGTGAGAGTCCTGGGAAGCTGGAGAAGCTGACAGCCCATCCACCGCTGGAAAACCAGCAAGCCAAATAACAGCATTTTTATTTTTCCCAAAACCATTTTGTCAGAAATGTGTGGCTTTTTCTGCAAAAAGAAAATATATTTTCTATTCAGCTCTTTTCAGTAGTCACTACTGAAGGAATCCAGGATTACTGAAAGCACTTTCACTTACTAAAACACACACTTCAGTAAGTCCACACACAGCAAAAAAAGAGAATTACCTTGCTTAACACAGTCAGTGTAGTTGGGAACTTGGAAACGTATCCTGAGGGTTTCAGAGCTGGGTCCAGGATCATTAGTTGAGCCACACCTCTCCAGAAGAGCAAGGACCTCAGGGAAAATAGAGCAGAAAGGGGAAACAATTCCCAGCTTGCTCTTTTTCCACTCTCCATCTCACCAAGTTGACTCCTCAGTTTTCCAGTCAACCCAATATGACAAAAATTCCTCCTGTTGGTGTATATACCCCACCAGCACACAGACAAGCCTGGGGAGCATGATGCTTCAGCGCGTAGCTGATTTTCATAGTATCTTCATGTCTGTACCTCTGAAGAGCCACTTAGGAGAGTGCATTAAAAAAAGCCACTCCGTAGCAATCTTACTACCTAAGAAGTTGATAACAAGCGAATATCTTTCAACATCTAACTTGGAATACTCCCAATTTTCAAAATACATGTAAAACTACAGTGAGGTTTTCATTTTTACCAGAACTGCATCTTTCCAGTGTTAATCCTCCACAAACCAGGGTGGTTTGCAAATTTTTAGGCCATGTTCTGTAGAAAAGGAGACAAGTGATTTCTGTTAACATTACCCAGTACAACATGATAACATTCTTTAAGTACGGTATGTTAAACCCAGAAATCTTCCAATGAAAACTCACACTGGCCTGCAATGTTGTGACTGGAAGCAGCACAATTTGTTTTGAAATTTAAGAATATGGTCAGTCAAACTTTTTTTAATTTATTTGATATGCTTTTTGTGCCCAATGAAGAATCTTAGCTGTTGCTAGGTTGTACAAGTAGACATCTACAAGCCAGGTATTTGTGAGCCTCTTGAGGCTTGTTCAATAAAACAGCGAATTCCTGCAACAGGAAAGATCACTTCAAAGATTTTGCGCTGCTGAAATATGAGAACTGACTAATTTAAGCTTCCCATTGTAATGTGCCATTTGTTAACAGAGGATTTTTTCATTCAAAAAATAACTAAAATATCATGACAAGTGAAATGGGAATAATTCCTTTTTTTCTTTACAGAAACCCAATAAAATGACACCAATAAATCCAGTAGCAAGTTTTCATTACAAATTACTTGATTTTTTGCTGTTCCTTTTGAGCAAAATATTCTTTCAGCTCTTTGATTCTAGTAATGAATACTACTTCCTTCTAATAAGCTTTCTTCTCAAAAGGGAAGGCTCAAGTGCCCTTTTTTATTTGAGGGCACATCTAGTAGTACGTGCTGATTATGTATATGAAACAAAACCTTGCATAGAGCTACAGTACTAAATCTCTTTAAATTATTACAATTGCATAGTACTGAATAGCATTTCAGCAGTACTAAACGTATGCTTGCTGCTGAATTCTGTACTGTAGTCCCAACAAAATCTCCATTTGGCAGCAGCGATCACTAGTATCAAAGCACCTTCTGCTTTGGCTTGCATTTTGTTATACGGATTTCACTATTGCATCAACGATAAAAGTGAGACAAGATAGAGGCTTACAGTCTGTGGGGATGCTGAGACCTTTGGAAAAGTGGGGAGGAAAAGAGGAGAAGAGTCTTATTGCAAACATAAGTGCAGAGAAACTCCAGTAGTCAGAGCATTTGTCACTGAGAAGCAACAAGAAGATTAATTAGGGGATGAGAAGATTCATGTTGAAAGTGTGTGCTTCCGTGGGGTGCGGAGGGAGTCTCTGGAAGCTCAGAGATGAGAGAATTGCCTTCCTTTCTGTTCCAGGCTGCTTTAATTAAAATTCCTACAGAAGATAAAGGTTTAGGATATTGATTTGGGGGTTTGATGTGTCCGCTGCTAGAAAGGAAATAAGCTCATCTGATATCCACCCCTATTTCTGAGAATCTCCCCACTTTCTTTTTCCACATGTACTTTTTTGAGCAGCTTTATGCCTCCCTCATTGAGGAGGGGCTCCCTATGTATCTACTATTGCTTCCCTCATGCTTCCAGTGCTTCTCCTCAAGCAGCCTCATCTCAACTGCAGTGCTGCCAAGTCAGAGTAGACAAAGGGAACCAACATATGAAAGCAGTTACCCTCTCTGAACAGTGCTTTTGTTTGCTACCCTTAACTGTACCTTATAGCTTCCCTAAAATTTAAATGTAATGTGCTGCTTCTCCCTTGGCAAGAAATACAGAAAGCTATGAATGAAATAGCTTGAAAGACATGAATAGAAATGAAAATATTCTTTCATCTGTATTTCACTGGACACAGCTGTTCTAAAAACACAGAAGCAGGTCAATGGTATCTTTGCTGTACCTTCGCTTTCTAACCTGAAACAAAAGAATAATGGTGAACCGTTATTTCAGCATCTTCAGTATTCCCTAGCCAAAGCTCAGAGGTTACATCCATACTGAAATAGAGATATCTACTCACTTAGGGCAAGACTGCTTTGTTTTCTTGTAAGTATGTAGGTCACACTGCATTAGCCCTTTCGAATTTTCTAGTTTCACAAAGCATGTTAACATCTTATGACTATGGCAGTTACTTAAATGCCCATAGTGTAATAAAACAGACAGCCCTTAATTTTCTTTATTTTCTAGAGATAGCTTTTCAAAAGCAAGAATGAAGAGAAGACTTGCATCTTTGCACAACCAAACCAAAGCTGCAAAGCTAATACAGATCTTTCCCTGAAAACCTGCTATCTCCTACACCTTTGGAGGCAGGAGAATGCCAGGCAAGTTCTAGGAAGCTCCCCCAGTTCTCCTTCCCATCATGCCCCAGCACCCAGTGCTGTCACCAGTCCACAAGTGCTCACAAGACATGGCAGCAGTTGTGATGTTTAATTATTTTTTTTACACGTATACAGATCATGGTTCTAGGCAGCGAAGAGAAACCACAAATTGGACATATCCTACTGCACATGAAGGCAACACGCTAGTGGTTCTTGCCTCTTCCTTCTCTCCCTAAATGAGCAGCGGACACGTCTGATGGCAGACTATTAAGAGAAAATTATAACAATGGAGTATTTTAAGCTAGCATCAACAAAGTAGATGGGAGTCCGCAACCTAGATGTAGCTGTTGCAGGCATCTAAACTCATTACCTGTTCCAGCCCCAGGCTGAAGCAGGAAGGAGGGAGGTTGGTAAATCGTGAGAGCTATTTGCAAACATTTTAAAGTACTGTGGTGCCAGTCCTGAATTTGAATGGAAGGCTGTGAGAGAGCGACGTGAGAGCTTTAACCCGCTGGGTATGACAAGCAGGAGAGGAGCTGCTCTTTACCTGCTAAACTGGTATCTAACATAAGTTGGCAATACCAGCAAAAGGCTTAGTACCTCTCATTGCAATCTTTTAGCCATTTAATATCTAGCTCAAGGAGCCCTGCCTTTTACTGGTAGAAACTTTCACACAGCCTACGCAGCAAAGGAGATCCTGTTGGAACTAAACATGATCTCCCCTCAAAAAAGAACAGGTTTTAATGTACATCTATTGCCTGATACAGTTCTCTAAATTCAGACAGAAGCCTTACACACAAAAAAGGGGTCTGTGGGGAGCAGCCCAACACAGAAATGGGTACTGGCGGCAAAGGCAGGAGGAATCCCTGCCTTTAGGAGAGTCTGCTCAAAGGTACTAGAAAACAATGACCTTGTTTGTGCTTAAAAAAGCATGATTAGGGGGTATTCCTGCCCTTGACACTAATCCTGAGCCCTTCTTTACATCCATGTGTTGCTCTGCGATCAGCACGATGCAGGTCTGGAGTGCCTGCCGAGAGCTCACACTGGGGCTCGAGTTCTCCTGACTGTCACGCACGGGCACAGTGTGGCATCAGGCGGTTTTGAAATTCAAAACTAAGCTAAATTAAGTGCATCTTACTTAAACAAGGCCTTACTGTGTACTAACTGAAGGTAAGATTTCAGAAAGAAATGGGAATAACATTGTGGTTGCAAGAGAGTCATTTAATTCACTTATTGATGCCTACAAGGAACGGTACGCTTTTCTCACTGTGCTTATCTTGATAACTATATGCTGACTTAATTTTTCTTCCTTTAGGTAGTCTAATGTTTTAAAGGCTTTTTCCAATCTGTGGTTGAATATTTACTTCAGCTGATACCCCATGAACCACCTGAGCACATTTAAATGCCATCCACCACATAACAGACATTGAGTTCCTGCTAGGAGATGAGGGAGCTGCAGCAGCCACACGGCGTCATTGTACCACAGTGGCACGCTGCCAATATGTTCATTCACATTTGTAATTTCTGTCACTTGTGTAAAAGGCTAACAATCATACGGTATTAAAATCAAATAAAATCTCAAATGTTTATCCAAGACAGTTGTATCATCTTCCTTGAAATTCAGAGATGAAACATTCCTCTATTACACAAACAGTAAAAGAAGAAACACAAAAGAAATACTTATTTATACATTACTTGTAAGCTGCTTTTTTTTTTTTTTTTTTTTTTCCTATGATAGGGAAATAATTTACAGATTACAAAAAAAAACCAAACCACCAAACAACAAAATACTGTGTGGTACTTCATGGGATTTCATGGGATTTTTGTGGGTTTGGATGACTTTAACTAGAACAGTCCTGTCTTTTTTATGGAAACAGAAAATAAGTGCATCAAAATAGCAAATCCTCCTTTGAGCTGAGACTGGTGTAGATTTTTTAATAAAGTGACAACTTTCAGTTCCCTTGTAGACCTGCCACAATGCAAGTGCCTAGAAAGGCTGCTGTTGTTACAGCTACTACGTAGATAATGAATGAGTGCGACACAAGATACTAGTGAAGTGGAAAACAAGGGGCTGTTGGCACAGTCCCCGTGTTCTCTTTACAGGACAATTAGAGACACTGCGTTGTCAAAACACTTTTCAAGACTGAGTCACAAGTTTAAGGTAATCTACCTATGATTACTATCGGCAAAAAGTGAACTCAATTTTCTGAAAGTGTGTGTGTTTTAACATCATTAGTTTTAAATAGCAAATGTTACCTATATTTACCACAATTTTGTGACAAACACAGATAACAGATTAAATGCAAACAAGTTTTCTACATATGTCATTTTAAAGTTTTTCTTGTTTATACAGAGGAATTTAGAGAGTACCTGAGTGGATTCTGCATATAATGAGCTGCTTGTAGGAAAAGAAAGGTGACTACACACTTGGGCAGTGCTCCCCTGGTTCTTCTGCACTAGACCATCAGCATGCGGTGGCATGTGACGTGCGTGCCAACCTAGCACCTATCACTTGCATCCCTTCTTTAAAAGAAGCTGAGGTGGATCAAGTAAGCAGTGTGCACAGTCCTGAAGCACAACTCATTTGCACAATTATTTTGCTGTTGTGCACACAATGATATTAAATGCTACTTGGTTTGCATCTGCACTAAACAAGCCTAGAAATCTTAACCACCCCACCCCTCCTTGTTCAAAATTTTCATTTTTTCCCTACTGTAAGGTTGATGCCTTTAACACATACTGCTTTTATTATAAACCTAATCCTAAGGCTAGGAATATTTTTTTTTATTATTTTCTAAAAGAAAGCTTGATTTATCAGTCAAATCCTACCTAAGTATCTAAGAACCCTCCTGTATTTCTTAGCCTTCAGTCTGTGGATGCAAGGGTGCTTTAAAGGATGATTTTCAGTTGGCATAAGTAGCGGATCATCTCAGTGGCAACTCGCAGGGACCTTGTCTAAGGGTGTCCCTTTGAAGCACAGCATGTGTGCTGCCACTGCACCCACTCCCTTTCTGCAGGGTAAGCTTGCCACCATATGGAAACCACATGGATTACTTAGTGGAGGTCGGGCTAACACTGATAGCCTAACTAGATTTTCTACCTCAATTGTGAGAAGTTCGATGGAAAAGAAAATACACAGCACAACGGCAGGAGAGGAAACGTGGCTCTTTGTGAACCCTCCTTTGTACTTCAATGCCAGTCTGAGCCGTCCATTCAAGGCTGAGTCCTGAATGGATATTAGCTAACCATTTTTATGTTAAGGACAATCAACTCCGATTAGCGGTTTCAGTAAGTACAAATGCTGAAAAAGTCAAATGTGGATACAAATTTGGTGTTTGACTTTCCGCTCCCCCCCCTCCTTTTTTTCCCCTGCTTGCACTAAAACGACAGCTCAGACTTCAATTCTAGTGGTACTGCATAAATAACACCATTCCATTTAAGGCAGTAACACCAGATTTACAGAAGGGTAATTCAGTTCCAACCTCCTTTCTCTAGAGTGCTCAATATTTTCCACACAAACAATTTAAGAAGTTGTTTGGCACTTGGAATTCAAATATATTACTTCTAGGGGCATGACACAAGAATTACAATCACAATTAATGGTTTGTCAATACTTTTTAAAGAAAAATATTGATGTCCGATGGGTAATCAGGCACTTACTAGATACTATGATCATCTTTCAATGACTGCCATCCATCTAAACTGGGAACTCAAATTACACCAAATTTTGGAGATGAAAGTGCAAGAAAAAATGTGGAGTATCACTGAACTAGAACATGCAGAATAGGCGGACTACTACATCTTGCAGATAATACCCTGAAGGAACAGTCTCATGGCTGGTAAAAATGGCAAAAATCCCACTGGGTTTACAGATAAGTTGGAATTAGATGGCGTCTTATCTTTTTCTTTTCACTCATAATTTTCCAAAATGAAAAAACATTTCATTTTTTTTCCAACCTATTTTCCTTATTATATATCAATGTGTTGACCATAGCTATGTTTTCATATCTAACATAAACATGCATTCATCTTCAGCATTCTCCAGTATGATTACAAAGCAAGTTTTGCTATCAAATTTTCACAAATACAGAATAAACCGTTATTAGGCTTATCAAAATTTACTGGTTTGACTTAAAACCAGAGATGACTACCTTTTAAAAACATCTTTGGTTCTTTGGACAAAGCTTTCACAAACAGGGCAGTGATTTCTGCCTGTTTTTAAGCTCTAAAGCTTTCAGGTCAGTGGTGCAAAACCATTCCCCCCAAAAAGCAACGACCGTGGGTGGGTGGTACCAGCAGTCAGGCCAATGGATAGAAGAAGCTCTTCCACGCTCCTGTGGCAGACGGCAAACAGCCCCAGCCATCCACATACTCCATGTGTACTGCTGTGTGTGACGTTACACACAGGCTTATACTCAAGGCTTCATTCGCAGAGTCATATAGGCCACTATCTGTATTTTTTTTTTTTCTAATTCATGTGCATGCCTATGTTTCAGTGCATGGGGACGATCAGACTGCCACATAATTTTCCAAGAAACAGATGAAATATTGTGATAATCAAGTTGAAACATGAAACAGGAGGTAGTGAAAGGTATGATTGTAACACAGCTACATTAAGCTCCTGGGGACAGCAATCGTTACCCTTTAACACAGCGAAGATGGCAAAAAGACTTCTGCAAAGTTTACCTTTTTCATGGGGTCTGTTAGTAGGAAACCTTGAATATAAATGTCTCTGGTTATAAATGGTTTTCTTCTGAAGACAAAAACTCGTTAGCATGTATTTTTCAGTTACAATTTTAAAAATTATTTTCTTCTTGGTCTAAAGACATTTCATGGAAAGGTATCTGAAAATATCTTTAAAGCACAGAAAGAAATTAAACATCTAGACAATTTGCAAAATTCTTCCCCCCCCCCCCCAATCTTCCATCACTGAAAAAACACTTCAACCTTTTATTCCTTCCCTGAAAGATTTCTTCATTAAAAAGGAAGATTTTTGCCTCAAAGGGACAGGTAATGATTCTCAATTTTAATATGTTAATTAATTGCCAGATTATAATTTCTATGGAATTGCATTTGAATTCTGTATTAATATTTAATGAATTAACTAAGACTGATTTAATTGTAATGAACACCAACACATTTAATGATAATTGGTCGCTTATTTTTTTTTAAAGCACATAATAAATATTCTAATTTTCTGCGGATTGCTGTTGACAATTTTCATTTTGTTTTATTTGTATACCAACTAAAAAAAGTACCTTGAGGGATATTTCTCACCTCACCTGAAAACCTCACCGATCATGGCTGCTGTTTGGAGAAGCTGAAAATTTTTCAATGTGGTTTTAAGCAGCGTCAGACTTTGTATCGCAACTTTGTTTTAAAGCCTGTCTAACCACCAAAATTAGTGATACTTCCTTAGATTTGAATTTCCATGGAAGAAACAAAAACCTTTCCCAGTTGGAAAGAAATATACAAGAATTCCTTTCCTCTTGGTGGCGGACAGCAGGGAGGCACAGCTATGCTAACAAAAAGAAAGAAAGAAAGAAAAAAAGTTAGGAAATAATTTCAGAAACTAAATTTGGAAACTAATTAAAATCTTGGAGTGTCACAATGCTTAGAGAGGACCTGTAACTCTTTCTGTGCAATTTGCCTTCTTTACACATTTTGCTAGCATGCTTTTATACCTGAAATCAGCAAAACCTGCAGCACTGGGAATCAGTAGATGCTTTTTCCACATTCTGTCACTAATGTTCAGAGCAACTCTAGTCAGTTCAATGTTTTAAATACAGCAAAAAGCAAAGGAAAAAAATGAAACATAATCAAACAGATCAAACCAGCAAGTGGGCTGGGGGAGAAAAGCCCTCTTCTAGCACCAGCCAAGAGATGTAGGGATCAAATCTCACCAGGAATCACCTGACATTTCTGAATCTGCACGTGCATACCCTCACCGAGAGAAGGGCTTACTCCTTTTGGAGAGGATGGCAGGATCAGTCCCCAAAAAGTCAGCTAGAAAGAGACTCTCAGTGTCCATCCTCCCCCCCCCCGTTAGCGCACCATTCCATGGTGTTGCCTCTCGTTGTTCATTGATCCCACCGAAGCCTGCAAGAGAATAAATCTACACACTTCTGGGTTTATGATCTCCATCTTTTCTCCCAAAAACCAGAATTGAATGGTTCCCCAGAGAGAATCTACTATTTGGGGAAGGAAGGAGGGAAGAGGATCCTGTAGCTGTCATCTTTACTACTGCTATTAAAGCAACTCACTGGAGTCTCAGACACAGACCCATAAGTATGTCATAGCTCTTCCAGCATAATTTATAGCTGGAAACAACTGCCAATATACACAAGGATATTGCTGGCAGTGTTATGAATGATACTTTTGTAAAGCAGCATATTTATTGGGTATATTCATTAGGATCAGCACAGCATAACAGCATAGCATTTGGTAATGACTGTGGAGATTAGTAATAAAATATTAATTCATGCAATTATTTGCTATCAGAGAAATCAGTTAGTGATAACTGAATACAAACCCACCACTTTTAAAGGTGAAAAAGTTTGGCTGCAAACTCTAAAAAGGCTATTTGAATACTCTGAAATAGGCAAGATAACCTTCCAAAAAGGCACTTAAAATATTCTGCTTTCTTGGCCTAATCTTTACTTATCATAACTTCACTGAGGAAAAAAAAAATGTTATGAATCATTACTTATTGATTGCCTTAAGTGCACCTCTTAGAGTGCGATAGCATAGCGTGATCATATCTGTTCACAAAAAGTAGTGTAAGCAGATGCCTACCTCAAAACCTATCTTTATTATTTATGCAATTAAGTGTGTGACTGCATAAAGCTCTGTGCATATGAGCAGTAATATTATACCATCCTGACATGGGCTTCACCGCTGTATAAATGAAGCCCATATTAAATTTACAAAGGTTACAAAACCATTAGCACTGATGGCTTTTAGGGAGTAAACGTTCACCATGACTCATACTTTGTTCATTTGTGCCATTTGGAAATTAAGTATTCTTAATTGCTGTAATGCACCACAAGTTCCAACGCTTCTCAGAGACGGAGGCACGTAATTCCCCTGTAATTTGAGTAAAGTATTCTAATTGATTAATTGAGTTTTCTTGTAAGATTGCACAGGAGTTTTAGATGCAAGAAGGTTATCCTTGTTCTATGTAACACAAAAATGCTTGAAGCTGCAATATAAAGTAATGTTATCGGTGCTGGGTGAAAGTACACAGCAATACAGTCGAAATGAGATGACTATTTTTGCTGGCAACAAGTGGCTTGTACTTTACATCAAACATGCACTATGGGAAGTGAGAGGAGATAAAAGGGTTTTTTTAATGCCAGTTAACATTTGCTGTCAACCTTGTTCCTTGTGTTGCTATCATTTATAAAATCAATTTTTGTTTTGTTTTTGCTTTACTTGGTGTAATACTTCTCACTGCATAAAAACAAGGAGCAGGAAAATCCTGACATAAACAAACACAAAAAAGTTAAGGACATCATCAGTGTTAGGTAGACTTCAAAACTGGGGAAAGAAAATGTGAGAAAGAAAGAAAGAAAGACAGAAAAAAAGCCTTCAGTTAAAAAAAAAACAAAAAAAAACCCACAAAAAAACCCCTCAAAAACACCAAACAAACAAAAGAACTAAAAGGTTTTTTGGTTGTTTTTTTTTTTTACTTAAAAGAAAGGACTCCTTAACAATTGGGTTAGCAAAGTAAAATATTAGCAAAGTCCATGTTATCACCAGTTGATCTAATTGACTGAAACCCAGGTTAGTCACAGGACCACCACTGAAGTTCCCTCGTTAGGAAAGCTGCTGAAACTAATTGCACTGCTTTAAAAGATAGGAGCTAAAATACACACATGGACTCTGGAAACTGTTTCATACATCAAAATAAACCAAAGGGAATATTTAGTGACTTTGATAGGATTTTTCTTACTAGTTTTTGTCGTTTTTAGAAAAAGGATGAATCGCTATTGGGTTTTCAGGTAAGGAGCATTAATATTTCTAGTGTGTCATGGGCCATTATAAACTTCACATCAGATAAAAGGTAAAAGTTCATGTAAAAATATTAAGCTATGAGGAAAGCTTTCAAAGACATGTCTGCCAATAAAACTACATATTTTGTCTGTGTTTTAGCTGAAATGTGACTTCAAATAGAAATAAAAATTTGCTTTGACAGCATTTGCTGCCTTTTCTCACAATCAAGAAAATGCTTAAATACCTGCAGCTCCCCTGGAACAATGGGTTGTTCTACAGATTTCATCGATCTTGGGCAAATTTTAGATGCCTAGAATCATCTCAGGGAACATCTTTTCCCCTCCCTCCCTCTTCTGTCCTTGCTTCCCTCTCTTAGGGCTTTGGTTCTCTCAGAACTGTGATGAAAACACTGTCTTTAAGTGGCAAATCATCCCTCTTTATGAGTCAGGATGCTGATGTGATGAGTTGAGACGTTGCTTTGGAAGGCACTGGTGCTGCAGAGCACTAGGTGCAATACATAGCTTGCCCATCCCGCGGAACCGGGCCCCAAACTTGGGCTTGCTCATGGAGTAGAAGGAGGACAAGCCTTTTCCCTGTCCCAGCTCCTTGCCAGCCGAGGCCTGCGATGAGCAGCTCGCTCCCCTCTCAGCACTATTTCAGCCAGGGAGGTGGGGAGACATCTGCAAAGGTCTCCCTACTCACTCATTCTGTATGAACAATAGCACTTTAAAACTACACAAAGTGGAATTATAAAATGACAGGACTGCCTGCCAAGACCAACATTTGCTTGGTAAGGCATTTATCTGACTCCACTATGTGTTTTTAAAGCACTGGCTGTTTAAAGGAGTTGGATTTTTTGGGGGAAGCACACAGGACACATTTCTCCACCTCAGGACAGGGTTGGGGAGGTTTATTGCAGAATTCCAGGTTGGGCTTCTGCTGGATGAGCCCAGAAAAGTCCCGACTCACACTAATAGATTATTTGAATTAAGGGTGCACAGCCGATGCTTGCTTTGTTGCAAATGTTTGATTCTCTCTTCTTCCATCTTCTCCTCCCTGCTTCCCTTTTGTTGCTTGCTTTTTGTAGCATTTCTGAAAAAAACAAAACCAAGCATACTCCCCCTTCTTCACATGGAGTTTATTCCTAACAACGCCTGCCTCTCTGTCACACCAGCTCACAATTTGTATCACCCAATACACTAAGGGCCACAATTCATTTCAGTCATGGTTCAAAGCTATCCTGAAATAATCACAAAGTGACACTGTGAAATTACTGTAAAAATTGTGCGGCAGTGTCATGACATTTTATAATTGAGACCTCTAGTACTCATAGCTCTATCAAAGCCCATAAGGAGGAGGGGAAAAAATTGTGTTTTGACAGACATAGCAGCTTGAGATGTGCAAGCAAGATTGTATAAAGTCAGCCATGTAGAAAGTTATCGGATGTTCCAGTTTGTGCCCCCATGAAATTGGCACAAATCATCTGGATTTGACTTCAGGAAGGTGGTTAGGAGTAACATGAGAGAGTAAACAAGGAGGTAATGGCCACTCAATGACTTAACCTATGTCACAGGGCAACTAACATGTCAGCAAAGAATCAAATAAAGATGAATGAGCTTATCAGAGGACCATGCACTGCCTCATTGGGCCCAATTTAATTAAACAGAGAAACTGTTCATATAGAAAGATTAATAGAGCAACTGCATACAGTAAGTGCTATAAAAGTAAATCAGAGCAACACACAAACACACTTACAGGCAGCTGCGATGTAATGTTTTCTCTCATAATACTGATGAAAATCATGAGTTGGCCAGAATCATTTGACCAGCCGTACACATCTGGCTGGTAAAGGTCTGAGCTTACGTGTGAGTCACAAGAGCTGAAGATGCTGCACGTGTGAACCGGCTACATGGTGGTAAATGGAAATTTTCCTAGTCGGTCGACTCCAGAACTTTCTCTGAGTGTGTGAAACAGGCTGCCCTGTTTGGGGAAGGGCTCAGGCATGTCTCTCAAAGGAAATGTGGCTATATGAAGTCACTTCCCTTGCATCAGAATAATTCTCTGGATAAGAAAAATATTTTGCTTTGGTCATAGAGGAGCCAAAAACGTAAGTACATTTAATTACCCAGGAAAAAAAAAATCTAATAAAAGAGAATGTGGAACAACCAGACTAGCAAATAATTTACTGTTAAGAAAAACAGAGAGAAGAGGAGGGGGTAAAAGGAATGAGATGTAAAATAAGTCAAGTTAGAAAAACAAAAAGTTAAGGTAGCAGCGTTTCACTTCTGGGCTGCAAATGCCGTTCCATGGTTGGGTACTTTCAGTTTGACAGTATCAGTGTTATGTTCTGGGTCGCCCTGTGTCACTGCCAGGCAGCACAGCCTAGCGCCGCTCTCACACTTCCAGTACCGTCAGGCCCAGGGCATCAGAGCATCACCCACCACAGGCCCAGGGCAGCAGAGCATCATCCGCCACAGGCTCAGGGCAGCAGAGCATCATCCGCCACAGGCTCAGGGCAGCAGATCATCACCTGCCACAGGCCCAGGGCAGCAGAGCATCACCCACCACGGACCCAGGGCAGCAGAGGGGTTACTCACCAGAGCTGTGGCACTGCAGTGCAGGAAGGTATGGGACACCATACAGTGTCCGTACTGCAGCAAAAATTTCTCCTTTGCGATGTGAAAGGATGGGAAGAAAAGCCCTTGCTTCAAACTAGTGAGAGGCATCTACATTTTAAAAGTGCTGGAGTACTCTCTTAAAACACTTTATTCTTTGTTCCTGGGAGGAATGACTGATTTTAGGATAGGGGACTGAACCAAAAGGGACAAGTAAAATGAACCATTCAGGCAATCTTACCTGTGGTTTAGACTCAAACCGTTCTTGTTTTCCCCTATCACCATATCAACCAACCCACACAAGAGGTGCACCCTGCTATTACTGCTCTAAATAATAACAGCACCAGCAGCTTGTGCTTGCTTTTTTTTTTTTTTTCAGTTAGCTCAAGAAGGGAATGTTTACGAGATACCAACAAGTGGTGAGTTTTCCCCACCACTGTCACAGCAATAGGAACACCATGTGTGGTTAAGCACACCATTCCCCATTAGCACATCTCTGAAATGTCACAGAAGTGTTTCTCTTCCCCCCTTCCTAGGCGTACCTGGCTCTCTTGAGCAGAAGTATGTACCACAGAAAATACAAATACACATCACCAAAAAGTTCCATGACAACTGCAAATCAGGAGAAACTAACATAACAGAAAAAAAGAAAAAAAGTGCCATTCTCGTGAGTGAAAATATTATATTTACATATGCAGCAGTAAACCTCCAAAGACTTCAATGTACCGGGCTTCAGTTTCAAGTGGAACCTCTTCCACTGGCGTTTTTGGACCAGGGAGTGCCCCCCTGGTGTCACTTTGTGGACTCAGAGGACGTCCACCTTGCCTTCCATGGGAAGCGCAGAAGCAGGGTCAGAAACACCTCCAGAGCATTTGCCTTTTAAAATTGCACCTCAGGTCCCTTCTGCACATCCACAAGAAGGCAGCACTTCTCTCCCCTCGCTGTGGCTCTTCTGATCTTTCAGTTTAAGAAGAAGAGTAACCTCCTATGTTATCTTTAACGGTACATCAGCATGTACATGAATAAATTCAGTTCAGACAAATAGGAATATTTTTAGCTGGGATTGTTCCCTCAAGAAACATGTTTGAGCCAGATTTTTGACTGCCAGCAGTTTTGCCCTACTAGTCAAATGGCACAATGCCCACTCGCCGGCTGGTCAGAGCTTAGGGCATAATTGTCAAACCAACAGTGGTTCAAATGCGCAGTTTTCACTACAGTGGAGATTATTATTCCCTCCGATGTTAAAAACCTCTCTTTTCGCATCACTGAACAATGCAGCCACCAGCTTCTTTCAGCACAATAGAGGTGAGCCATATTTATAAGATAAATCAAAAGAAAAAACAAACAAAACCAACAAAAACTTGAAAATAAAGAAAAAAATTCACGAAGAAACTACTTGATGCAAATAACATAGACTGTTTAACAAGAAGTCCCTGAGCGCCTATGAAATTGCTGGTAATTTGTATAAAAGGAAGAGTTTAAAAGGCATTAGTCGTTAGTGATGAGTGAAAAAGAAATGGGGGGAGGAGTAGCAGTTGTATGCAACTCTTCTGCTTAATGCTGAGGTGTGATGTTAATAAAATGAGCATATGATATCTTTTGCAAGACTTTCTTTACTCCTATCAAACACACCAGTTATGTGACAGTAAGATTACAAATAAGTAAGACTTTCCCCTCAGCTGCTGCTGGTTCTTGATAGGAAATAAAACCAATGTAATGATTCTTTTGGCTGCTGTGGACAGAAATCTGGAAATTTTGTGGAATCACACCAGTGCTGACAGTGGACTTGTGGGTTTTCCTTCAAGGGACTGTAGTTAGCCTGATGTCAGTATGTCTGCAAGAATCTGTTGCCCCTCTGTGTGCATGAGTCATTGTTCCTCCTGTGAACGCTCCATTTAGTCATTAGTGCTTTGTCAGTTTGGGACACCTTCCATAAATAGGCACAGCAGGAGTATTTTTGTTGTTTTCCATGGTGAGCCATGGGACAGAGAGACATGATTTGAAGTGCCTCTTATCTGTGCTCTGATACCATCTCTTCATCCAGCTAGAAGTCATCAGGCAAGTCTTCTGGAAACAATGACAAAAACTTAAAACACTGGATCTCTACTCATTAAAATGCCCCCCAAAGACCCATGCCGAAGAGGCATGCACCTCCGCAACCCCCACCTTTTCCTCCACAGCCAGCAATGACTGGAAATTACTGATGGCCGCACGAGTGCCACGTATAACGACATGCATCTTGTGAATTTTATATTCTGCGCTTCATTTGGCTGTTGGCTTTGTGAAGACATAGGTGAGAGGATGCACGTGTGAGCATCCTTCAGCTCATGTGCATGCAGCAGCAATGCCTCAGCTCTCCGTGCTGGCGGAGCGGTGCCAGGGAGGGACCGGGGAATGTCCTACTTCCCCGTGACAGAGCCACCAGGCAAACTGCAGCAAACTGCACATCGCCACACCAAACACCAGGAATTCAAGGCCATCGTGGTGGCTTGCTTCTTTATTCTTGACGGCCTCATCAAGGATTTGATCCTGAATAAAAGCATATTTATTCCAAAGGGAACTAATATATACTTTACAGCAGGATTCAGCATGAGTTTAGCTTTCCCACTCTTCAAAAATGTCCTAACCTCTAAGCCAACAGACCCAATTTTGTTTTGAGGATGAGACACTTTGAGAAAACCAACCTTATTTTGTACTTCAGCGTGTCCCATACCAACAGTGCTCCATGCTACGCCCCACCAGGAAGGTGCTGACAGTGGACCAGAAGCGCAGGCCCCTGTTGGCAGTGCCTGCATTAGCCCAAGTTGAGTGTTTTCCCAGGAAAGACTCAGTCCTTTCCATCAGAAACGTTCCAGTTTGCATGAAAAACTGCAGGTGAGAATAACTCTTCAGCACGTGGGACATAACACTTCCTGGAGTATTAAAGAGTTGCTCTTAGTGGGCAGTTTAGTAGGTGGCAGAAGTGCTGCGATGCAGGTAGTTACCTTCGTTGGTGGGCAGGTGAATTAAACAAGGGAACAAGGACAATTCTTCTGTCTGTGGTGGAGCCGGTAATGTCCTCGCCTTTGAAAAAACCTTTTCCAGCTGTAGCTGCTTGGTGAATTTGACTCCAATTGGTGAGTAGTTTTGTGATGACAAACCCATCTCTTTAAGCACACAAATTATTCATTTTAAAAGATGCTTTTGCAATGGGCTAACCCTAATCTTTCCTTAATTAAATACAGATTTCAGAAACAGGTACAAGACTGATCTTTACTAGCTTCTCATACTCCCTTTGGGTGACCGAAGGATTCCTTTCAAGATCTGGAGCGTCAGAGAGCCCGTGACTTGGACAGCACGGTCCTGGCCATACTTTTCAAATTGGAAATAGTGGCGTTCTAAGGACAAATGATCAGCCCTGCTGCAGTCAGGATTTATGAGATCAGGTGTAGTGCCCCGTCAATATGGCAATGTTGCTTTTAGAATTTGCACTGAGACCTATCATACTGCCTGCCCAGCCATGTGGCAGAGGGTTGTTTGAATACCAGGACCACCAGCAGCACCTGCAGATCCCTGCACAAGGTTCGTTCCACCCAGCAGATATACCCACAGGCAGCCAGGTTTCCATTTCCATTGCATCATGTTTAGATTGTCTTATTGCCCATGCAGTTCCTTATGAGAAGTTTCTTCCCTTCCTAAATTTGCATGTCATGTTACTCCCAGCCAAATTAAAGGGAACTGCTTAAGAAGACAGACTTATTTTTTTTGTGTGTGTGTGGGGGGTTGGTCAATGGAGTAACACAATAATTATTTTCTGTCTGCAGTGAAACTATATACATTTCAACAGTTCCAATTTATGTTGTGTTCCAGAATATATGTAAAACAAATTCCAGTTACAGAATTTAAATTAACACATGCTTTATACACAATGGAGGAAACATCCCTTCTCCATGCGTTGAAATCAAATGTGATTTTGTATAGACAGCCCTGATATATGTTTGCAAACATCCCCTAAAATGTCATTACACTGTGGAAGAATTAAAAACGTTGAATCATGTGGTGACCTTTCAGTAGAACACAGAGTTTAACCCTCAAGCAAAATTTACTGTTGAGAGTTCACTGTCTCTTAATTTAGTACACTTCTTACTATCAAACAGAAAGCAGAATTACATTTTTGCCTTTTATTACGAGCAAATTAATTATGTTAGAGTCACTGTTTGGGTAGAAGTAGCATATTCTGCATCATGTTGGGTCTATTTTGAGTCTCTGCTGGCTAGTGCATCTCATTACACATCAAGCTATATAACACTCAGCATACTTGGCTCCTAAAATATGGCAGTGGTTTGCCTACAATAAAGTCATAGCTGAGAAAGACGTCCTACAGAACAGATGAAAGCAGTGGTGTGATATGATATACATGCATACGATATTCATACTCATACGTTAATGAAGATTAACCCTATGCTCTTGTGGGACTCACAGCGTGAAGCCAGCTTTCCGATCAGACAAGTGATAGGTCCTGCCCAAAGGAAGCGCTTACCCTTTTCCCTTTGTTTGCTCTTTAATTTCTGCATGGTTATCTGGCATACAGCTGAACAGGAACAGAGACAAACTCAGATTTAAAAATGATAGAAAAGAAGGAAGGAGCAAGGAAAGAAGAAAAAGGAAAAAGCAAACCTCCTAAACAATGCCTCTTTCTGTGACAGCAACTCTCTCTTAACAGCCTCAAGTGTTTAACATATTGAAACAGTTCATCTTCCTTCAATGAACTTTAATAACTCTGCCAGGTAAGAAGCTATGCTCCATACTTCTTCATGTTGTCTTTTCCCTTCAACATATCTATACTGATCTCCTCATCTGGTCAACTTTACAGCTCCAGTGTTTGGAGACCAGTGAGCACAGTTATTACCATCATCAATAACCTGTCCCACTTTCTCCTCTTCATTTCTCAACCCTTCTCTTTCCCCTTCAAAATCTAATAATAGCTCCTTGCCATGATAGCTGATCAATACAAGAGGGCACCTGTTCACTTTACTCAACACACCATGCTAAAGTAACATGACAAAGGAACAAATATGATTCTGCCTGAATTGTGTCAAGTAACAAGAAAACTATCTGGGAAGTTTCCCTTCAGGGCAAATTTCATGAAACACTACAGATAACCAATTTTTAGACATAGAACTAATCTCTTTCATCTCACTTTCTCTTTTGCTTCAGGTATGATAGCTGGAAACATTAATACAGACAAACTTCAGCCGGTTGTTGCAGCACAGAGCTGCAGCAGTCTGCAACTCAGCCCGTGTGTTAGCACCTAAATCACCCTAATGAATGAAATGAGGAAAGTCTAGTGTTCAGCCCCGCGCGGCGTGGGGCCATTAATATGCACACGGAGATTAGCTCCAGAGAGTTTATAAAACCACAAGCAGCGAAACAGTCACACGTCCTCCCTGACTAGCCAATTTTTTTTAAAGAAACCTTAATTTGTGTTTTAAAGAACTGGTCCGCACTGAAAAATGTTAATCCTCATTTTTCTGCAAATATACATTGTTATCAGCTATTCATTGGCACTGGCAGGCAAAACGCTTTCTTGTCTGTAGTTCACATCAAATGCATGTGTGAGGTGTGTGTTCACCTAAGCACATACTAAAAAACACAGAAACAGTTTCATAGAATAAGCCCTCTGATAACTCAGTGAAAATATTTGATAAGAAAATATTCCTGGCCAGGTAAATCAGAACTGCTGAATCACTGCCCAGAGAGGAGAACGACAGACTCCTAAAGGAAACGAGAGATACTGGAAGAACTCATTTTACTTATCTGATTATTGTCAAAGATTTGCTTGATTAAACTCCTATTACATAAGATTCAGAAGTTGATCTAAAATTTTCATATTAAAGAACATTAAATACTAACCTAACCACTTCATTTCCATCCCCCAAAATAAACCATTCTAATTAATTAATGTTTCCCAGCCTTCTCTGTGCAGAGGACCCATGTGTCTGCCAAACAATCCAGGCTTTTTATGTGTAACGGTACCAGTACATCTCAGAAACCCAGTAAAAGGCAGCACGAACAAATGCTGTATGACATTATCAGGCTTAACTTAATCCTTCCTCTCACATCCCAATTTTGTGTTTTAGAAATGAAAAAATTTGGAATCTTTTTTTTTGTATACTGAACAATCTGACCTAAACCAAAGAGATCTCCCTTTATTTTCTGTGTAAAAAATAAACCAAAGCTGTAGGAATTTAAATATGACAGTATGCCTTGTAAAATGCTGGCAGTTGGCTGAGCACAGACTGACTTTTTAAATGCATAACTTGAAACCAGCGAGCAGAAGCCAGTCTTACGTTATTGCAGCGCCTATTCCTGGTAAAGCGACTGAAATTTCAGGACACTGTTAAATTTCATTTCCCATTTTTAATTCTAATCATTGTTTTCCTGCTGCATTTATACTACTGAATTGATAACAAACAGATAACAGGTTGGCTGGTTTTTAAGGAGATATATCACATGGTTTTAGAGAAGTGTTTTATCTCTTTGATACTAATGCTAAGAATTTTGAATAATTAAAATATAAACCCTGAAAAAATATTTCAGATTACTATTGAATGTGTTGTGTTAGATCCTTCCTTCTATGGTACTTCTGTGGTGTGTGGAGTCAATTAAAACTCTTATTTTACTAATGGCAATGTGTCACTTTCTTGATTTACTGTAATGTATTATTTTCAAATTTAGATAAATTCCAGGGCAGCTCTCAGGCTGTGAAAGTTCAGAGAGTATGTTGTTGTTCTGTGACTAAATAATTCAACATCTTATATTTTCCTACTAATACCTAAACATTTCTGCTATTTTTTAAGGCTACAATCTCAAGCTGTAGCCTTAATTAGATAAGAGATTAAGAAATTTTTTCTGTTGTGATGACATTGCCATTTTATTTTGAAATAACACACACAACCCTTTGCACTACGTACAAATAGTTGTATTAGCTTTTTAAATAACAATTTCTTTTCTTGATTTAGCTAAGTTAAATATTTATGCTACCCTATCTACAAATCCCAGTGCAAGCTGTTTGAGGGTAATGGGCAAGATAATTTTTTTTCCACTAAGTGACAACCTTTTTACAGTAGAGCTGTATTGGTTGATTTTCGATATTTAAGCCAACAAATTATTACACAAAGTTTACAGTGTGCCGGAGAGGCAGCACTTTCTCACTGTGTTGATTTGCTTTTCTTGGTTAGGTGGACGTGCCTGCCCACTCGCTGGTATTTCTGGCTGGCTGCAGTGACACCTACTGATGGCAGAGCCATGGAGGTGAGGATGGGCAGCCCAGTTCATGGATTTTCACAACGTTTCAGAGAAAGAGAATAACCCACTGAGGAACCCATTGGCCACAGGCATCGCAATCATTCCTGAAGCTTTTTTTTTTTTTTTCCCCACCGTTAATCAAGAATTGATATTCTCCCCACTCAGCAATGGCAAAGCAATGAGTGGACCCAACAGCAAGACCAGTTCCCTCTTTGTTTCATACCCATCTCTCTCTGTTCTTGTGTCTACATGTTTTTGTAATAGCAACAGCTCTGCCACCCTGGGTTCACCGCGAACATTTCAGAAGGCAGCCAGTATCTGCCCTCCCACCTCTCCCGCACTTTAGTCCACAGAATACTATCGTTAGCAAAGAGTACAGCTCGGGTTGCAACCTAAACCACAACACAATTAACAAAATAATTACTCCAAGTGACACTGCATTCTGCTCATAGTTAAGTGGTTTTTAAAAAATAACGTTAATTTCCACTCTTGGAACATCTGTGACCCATTCACAGGGCTGCTAAGCAAAAGCAACATTATTGCTGCAAAGCCAAGACCCCCTCCCACTTTGCCCTGCAGACACACACTCCTGCTCCCTCCCTGCAGCGCGTACACAAACAAGACACACATCTTTTTCTTTTTACCTTTCTGACTTTGGAAAAATGTATCTTAATTTAAGACAGTGACTCCCAAGGTGCTCATTTGCACTCTGTGCTGGCACAAGATGCCTGCAGTCAGTGTGTTTCTTTTCTGATGCATCATGTGGTAGCACCAAGACTAGTTTTCAATTTTTCATGTTATTTAAGCAATATGTTTTCTCTGTTTTATTTTCCATTTCCTCTACTCTTGGAGCGCAAAGGAGTGCTGTTGATGCCTTTCTCTACGCAGCATGAGTCTTTTTTCACTTGCTGTTGGCACCAGGTCAAATATTCATATGTTATTAGTGAAAAATCTTTGCAAAGCAAAAAGCCACTCTGCTGGGAAACCAGCACAATGAAGAGCACATTCCTTTTGATAATAATTAACTGTAATACTGTGGAGGAGTTCAAACAAAGGTGTAAACAAAACATGAAAATTTACAGCACTATCTCTTTTTTCACCTGAAATATGAGAACTGTCTGCATGTATATCTTTACTTATATAGAATACACTGCAGTTATAAAGCTGGGGGGGGGGGAGAAAAAAAAAGAGGAACACTAAACATAATTTAAACAAGTAATAAGAACTTAATTTGCCCAAACTGTCAAAAGTATTACCGACATTGCTGCACATGACAAAACTCATCACTTCATCACAATTGCCTCAGAACAATATGACTTAGCTTTGAATAGCTGTCCTTAAAATCTGGCAATAGAAAGCAAGTGCAAGGCACCCATTAACACAATCTCAAAAAGTTAAAAGGGAAAGGAGTTGTGCTCCAGGAACCAATTACGATGTTTGCTACTCACTAGTGCCACCGCATGGAGTGATATTTGAATATAATCCAACCATTATAGAACCAGTGTATGTAATACACTGTATACCATACTTCAGCGAGACAGCGGAGAAAGATATATAATCTCTACTCTACTGTGCAGGGCTCAGACTGCGTCCTCGTGAAAGTGGAGATGTCCCATTTCTAAGAGCATGAATGCACTGTAGTAAAAGCAGAACAGTCAAACTGCTTTATTCCTCCAATAAAAGAGAGAACCATTTGGTAAAAGGATGCATTACACATTTTCTATTTAAATCAGTTTATAAGAAACAGATGTTAAGTTTCCTTTGGTAAGAAAAAGAGGGATTATAAATGAATTAAAATGACTTCTCAGTGGATCTTCTACTCCTCTTTGTTCGTTTAAAACTTCACGTCAAAAGCAAAGCAAACTGAACTGTAAGGTGCTATAATGAACTAGCACAAGAAGGACAAACCATATTTAACTGCCAGTGCCATAAACCATGCCAAAGCATCCTCTGCTATAGCATGAGACTCAAACACATGCCATGCAAATACTTATTAAAACAAAGGGGCTGTCAAACGTGAAAGATATACAGTATTTCCCTACGCTGGCAAACACAGGAGAGAGACAAAACTACTGTGTAACCAACCTGCCGTGGTGTAATTTCAGTTTCCTGTTTGGCTGAAGACACAGGGCAAGCCGGCTGCAGCACTGGCATGAAACAGGTTCGCAGGGAATGTTTTGGGGGAACGCTGAGCTAGGCTAGAGAGATGCTTAACTGTGTATGAGACAATCAGCCAGCTCTAGGCTGTCTTTGTATTTCTTCTTAGCATTTACTATATAGAAGACTTGTTGGCTCTTTTTTTTATTTTTTTATTTAATTCCTTTACCCCCCCTTCTTCATGTCACTTATGTCTTTAAAAAAGCTTTAATTAAGCATCAGCCTCCACGGTCTCAGGACAGTGTTTCACACTCGGCCATTTCGGAGCAGGCGGGCTCAGGCTCCGTGCAGGAATGCTGTCTCCCACATGGCTCCACTGAACTCATCCTTAACGATCTACTCCCGCTTACCTAACTTCAACACTATTTTTCCTGAGACTGCATTAATGAATCCAATAAATAAAGCATTGTATCACCCATGCAGTATAGACATTAATTTTAGAACAAAACATTAATCAATTTAAATTTATGTACTAATGCAGACACAATCAATTTGAACTTCTTATGACAATTAACAAAGCTTTTGCTACATCCCTAAAACACACTGACCCATCAATTATGGTTTGCATCAAACTAATGCTAATGGTACTTCCTTCTTCCTTAGGCTGTCAGCAGCCTACCTGATTGGCCAACTTCAATGCAGCAGATCAATTAATATAAATTATACATGCACGGAAAGATGGGTTAATATCATAAGTTCATTTAATTAATTGTGTTTGATTAAATGAGGTACTTTCATTAGCCCTCTTAGCCATGAACCATATATACATCATAATCCTTTTACAAGCTCAGCCGTCCAGACACAGACCTGACATTGGGAGCATATTCAAATTACCAGCCGCAGCCATGCAAACCTCCCTGCATAATTAACAACTAAACGAGCTGCAGTCACTTAAGCTGAAAAGAAAACTGTTCACATCAACCTCTCTGATACTGTTTAAATTGAAGATGTCATGGGTAAAACAAAGGTGAACAGACAATGGTAATTAAAAATTAAAAAGGACAAGGGGGATTTGCTACTAATGGAAGCAAAGTGGAAAGAGGGCTAAGGGCCTGGTTCTCAAAAAAAAAAAAAAAAAAAAAAAAAAAAAAAGGATGCTGGTGTTAGGTGAATCTGCTCTTGCTCCGATAGGAACGAGCCAGGGTGAGCAGTGTAGTTAGGCTTTGATAGCTTAGCACAGAGATCATCCTGTAGCTAGAGGAGCTTGTAAGAAATACTACATGAACAAGTGAAATCCTAACACAGGCACAGCCAAGCACTTTGGGTTTACCCCATATGGGAAATGAGCCATTTCTGTGGGAAACATCACATTTTCTTCAGCTTGCAGAAGTCTAAAGGGCAGTCTATGGCACGCCTCCTTGGCTCACCTACCTACTGCAAAAGGAATCCTTTACAATGAACTTTCCAAGAAGTAACTTATCTGAGTCCCAATGTGAAAAAAATATATAAATCTGAAAGAAGTTTTTCTCTCTTCCTTGATTCAGTGCCCACTCCTCCAGGCCCCGTTTAAACTCGCAGCTGTGCACACCATACAGCGAGTGCTGTGGCTCTACAGCAGCAACAATGCAAGCATGAACATGAGCCCTCAGAGGAACTTGCTGACTACAAATCAGCAACATCACTTTGTAACAAAAGTATAGGTATAACATCCTGATGACATTCTCCGTGTTAAATACAAAAGAAATATAAGACAAAAGACCATGGGCACCCAGGGCTTCCAGCTGCTGGTTCATTATCTCCTGAAAAAAATATGTATTCTTTACTATGATATTCCAAGCAGAAAAACACAGGTATGATTTTTCAAACCAGCAGCGTATTATCAATATAGTGCAGAGTTTTCTTAATTATTTCAATATAAACAATTAGTGCAAACCATACCACAGATGCAATTGAAAGAAGACACTAAGATATCAGGTCATCATGGTATACAATAAAAAAGTCATGGTTTGGGACAGTCAAACTTCTTTCAAAGTTAATTTCAGCATCTACCATTGGATACAAACCTCATTACAGTGGAATCCCTTTGAATTAATGAAAATCATTAGCAGGCTCTCTGCCCATGAACACTGCCCTGTGTCAAATGGGGAAGGGGCACTCTGTGGTAAGACAGTGTCAGGGGAGGGAGATCATAGGAAGACAAAAGAGACTCCAGAGTAACATTGACTAGTCATGACTCCCCAAAGTCATGAGTTAATTTGTGTTAGCTCTCCAGGAAACTCATAGGAACTTACTGCTCAATGCCAATGTCATGCAAGTTGTCCCCTTCCTCAGCATGGTGACACCGCACGCAAGGATGCTCCACTGCAGGGTCTCTGCTCTATAGGGACCTGTCATAGAAATTTCCTTTAAGTATAGATTTTGACCACAAGTCCTCACACGAAAAAAAATCTTGCTCTGGTCCCAGTAAACAATTACCTTAAAATCAATAAAAAGCAGCAGTTTTGGTAACCAGACGTGTTCCGTGGTTCCCGTTCAAAACTATGACAAGACCGTGACTTGCTCTTGTGGTGTACACCCACTGTTTGTACCCTGCTGCTCTCAGATCATGGGGATGGATTGCAGCATTAACAGACGCATTCATAGCATTCTGGCAAAACTGAAGAGGAGGAGAACTATCATGTCACTAGATATACACTGAACGAATATCAGAAGTATTATTCAGCATTATTGGCTGCGTTACACTGCTAAGAATTGACTTGGAAAGAGGGACTACACAGGAACTGCACTGATGTCATGTGGAATTTTAATAAATCATTGTTTGTAGAGCTATGATGGGTTAAATGTCCCCAAGTTCCACCAGACACTTCACTGCATATATCTGTCTTTAAGCCTGTATATACTTCCAATAAATCCTAATACATTCACTTTATTCCATTGGCTTAAGTAGAGGGAGTAACAGTACAGTTTATCTGGGGTGCTGTAGCCCACAATTCCTCATGCTCGCAAAAGCATCATTAGAACTCGATCTCTTACTAGGCTATTTATTCAGGCCATGTTTCTGTAGGAGTACTTCAGTGGAGAAGAAGCTGTGAACCCAAACTTTCTGAATTTTTACACTGGTGAGATTCCTGTTCTGGGACACAAGTGTGGAACAAAGAAATGAACTGCAAGTGGTTTCAGGGTGAGTAAGAAGGAAAACTACAGTCTGAGCATAGTGATTATCCAACAGCATAGAAAAATATCCCTGCGATCGTGGTCTAATGTAAATAATTTCAAGAGTAATCCAAACAGATGCCTGATCCGTGTAATGACAATCTATGTCTTGTTATAGTTTGCTTTCTCTCTCATACACATTTGTTTTTGAAATGTAACCTTTAAGAATTCAATGCCTGGAGTTTAACTAATCTGCTTTCTCTACTAAAGCATGAATAATATGCCTTAAGTATTGCTAATTCAGCATTGAAAAATAAATTACACTTTAAGCCAAACAATTAACCCACAACTTCAAAATGCTTCTATGTTTCGATGAATGTTGCAGGGAGAAATAATGAGGCTGCCCCCTCTGCTGCCCTCATCTTAAAATCTATGAAAATTTCACAGGATCAAGTAATATTAAATCAAGTTGCTGCTGACTCAAAACTCCATCCAATAGCTCATAATAAAAGCAGCCTTGCTCCAAGTTTTAAAATTATTCCATAGCGGCTTTGCCTTGGGATAGGTGCCACAGCAGCGGTCCCACTGCCTCCCATAGGTACAACGCCTGCCACAGGCTGTACGTCACAGCCCAGGGGCAACACACCACAGCCCGACAGGACTGGTGCAGGACTTGGTGCTAACCTCACTGCTTTACTCCACTGGAAACTTTTAAGTCATTAAAAAAAAAAAAAAAAAAAAAAAAAAAAGCCCAGTGTAGCTCAAATCTCCCTCCCGTAAAGTTATGGAGCAAAAAACAGCAATCCATTCGCAGTTTCCTCGGAAATGACTCTGCCCTGCGACCCCCAACGTCCGCATGCAAGGGAGCACATCCAGGAAACTGTGGAAAACGGAACTGGATTTTTAATGTCAAGATGGGGAAAGTCAAAACGGTGATAATAACAATCATAAACCCAATTGCATTTGAAGGCTTCCCCATGAGCTGAGTAAGAGTGTGACTGTTTTTTTTTTCCCTTTGCAATTGAAACATAGCCTTTGTGCTCTGTGCTTTCTCTGTAGCACATGAAGGTATCGCTGACATTTAAGCACTGCAGAGAATTCAGAAACATCTTCTGGTTTAGGTGTTAGTGAGGTCATCAACCACTGTAGAAGAAATACTGAGTCCAGCACTTGCATTTCAACTGGAAAATTTTTGGTATGTTTTTTTTTTTAATCCAGTCAGAGATCAGATCATCTTTACCTTAAGCTTCTGAGACTTTGTTGGTGTACACGAGAGTCTTCAAGGTTTAAAAGCACTTTAAAGAATTTTCTTCATTTTATTGATAATGGTTTGCTCTTAGATATTTGTTCTCTCAAAAAATTTTTTAACCTAGTTTCACCTATGCACAGCCATTTACAATTAAAACTATCAAGAAAATATCAGGTAAGCCAAATAAAAAATTAAAATAAGGGACCATACCATAGGTGTGTATTCAACATAGTCTATAAGCCAAGTGACATCTACTTCAATGTATAGTTCTTTTTTGTCTACTTGTTTCTTAATTTTAGCAACAATTTTTTGTGTTATCAGGAAATCTTAGATAACCTTCAAAGCCTACCAGGTAGCCACTGCATTTTTGTAGTTTAAAAAAAAGGAGAAAAAGCAGTGATAAACAACCACTGACTGGCTTTCAAATTAATTTTATAATATCTTTCAACAAATTAACATGTAACACCTATTCCACATGCTGAAAGAGCTTTTAACAACATTGGCATTGAGATGCCCAAAGCAATATATCTTGAGTCTGCACAGACCTTCTGTATTTAGCAGGTCTTTCCCTCAAAAAAGACCAAAACAAAAAAAAAAAACAAACCACAAAACAAAACGAAACAAAACCCAACCATGCAAACAAACAAACAAACAAACAAAACCCCCCAAAATGAAAAAAACATTACAAAAAACAAACCTTCCTAAAAATGTTTTATGTCTTTGAGGATTTTAAATCTTCAAATTGGTACCACCACATCTTCAACTATGAAAAATTTAATGTCATGCTACTTTTGATTCTTGTGAGCTATCCTACAGACATCATTAAAATCTATGCAACTTCTTGCAAAATACACTTAAGCACAGAAAGGGGAAAAGTAATTCTTTTAAATGGCCTTCACATACTTACCCAGATATTTTCCACAGTGAAGACAGAACTTTACTGTTCTCTGAACTGAAGGAGATCCCGAGCCCATGTGCTAGATCTGAGAGTCCTGCCCCCTGCTACCATGAAGTCAGGCAGAACAACAGAAATCACAGACAGTGCATCAGCAACTCAGAATTCAGCCCTCATCTACACTGCACATAGAATCATAGAATCGTTTAGGTTGGAAAAGACCTTTAAGATCATTGAGTCCAACCGTAAACTTAATGTTAAGCCCATTAAGGCTCAAAATGCCTATTTAGAAACCAGTCAAGTATTGAGTTTCTTCTTTCTTTGAATCAGAGGCTTTTTCTATATTTAAAACAAAATCAGACTACTGCCATTACTTCCTAGCCTGGAAGAACTGGTGTGTTATATAGAATTCACTGAAGCGTGCTTTGCTTTCAAGCTTTGTAAGTGATAGCAGTGCTCCAATTTTTGTATTAAATACATAAAAAAAGGTCTCAATTTTTAAACAATAAAGAGAACTGAAAGCTCTTTATAGTGAGGATCAGTTTCCTTCAATTGATTTTAAAAGGTCATTTTTGGTCTCAAGATTGGCAGCGTGGGAGGAAAAGAGAAAGGGTGAAGGAGAACAACTGTTTCTTTTTTAAAAATCATGAAATCCATTGCAAGAAATAAATCTGACAGGGAAATAGAAAGTCCCAAACTTTGCATTATTCTGGTTTTTGACAAGTGAACCTTTTTCCATTTTTATTTAGGTTTACATGAGTCTTGTCAAGAATCACTGTTAACACTGACAGCTTTATTATTTCTAGATTTCTTCTACTGTTATTGGAAACACTATTTGCACCACATAGGCTAACGTAATTATAACACAACGATAGGGGTGAAGAGAGCAGTATTTATGTTGCTATATGTTAAGAATGAAACTTGGCAGTGCAAGCACTGCATTTTACAAGTGCATGTGTGCACGTACTGGAAGAGGACCACATTTTCCTCTTAGAGGCAACAGTTTATAAAGCATTGCATTCACAGCCAAAAATATTTTTGGCCATAATTGAAGGAAGCATAAAAACATATTGCCTGTTTCAGTAAAACCTGTCTTAACCACTAAGTTCTGTTAAAACTGTTTAACATCAAACGGGTTCTCTGCTCACCAAAAAACATTTATTGGATTATAGAGAATAAACTACTTATAAACAAAAGCCTCCCCTCCCCCCCCCACGCACACACTTGTGCTTTGCATGCTTAAATGTGTATTTCAATAACATTGTTTGGTGAGAACACCCATTATAACATTCACCAAGGAAACCCATCACTGAAATCATAACTGCCCTTCGTAAATCCAAAATAACTGGGCATAACTGTCCAGTTGTAATTCCAACATTTTCAGTGCTAAATTCCAAAATATCTGAGAAGACTTAGCATGACTTTGAACAAGCTCTGCAGTTATGAACAGAAGCAATAACCTGTGAACACTGACTTGGCTGAAAGCAGAAATTTGGAGTTAGAAAACAGGCTGGGAATCCCATACTAGGACTACAGCTATCCCCAGGCTGCAGCCATGAGAACCAGGCTCCCACCAACATAAGAAACTCCAAATTAAATCCAGTAGAAGCAAAAGTAATTCAGTGATTGAGGAGAGGAAAGAAGATCCTATGCCTTGGCCCCTGTATTAGCTACTCGGGACTTTTCAGACCAAGATTGACTTCCCCTTTTTTTCACAGATTTTCCTTTTGCCTGCTGATGGTCCTGCATCCTGAATTTTGAAACTGAGACAACTATCTGCTCCCACACCTCAACTCTGTGGTGTCAGATGCACACGTTAATGTTTTGGAAGGACTTACAACTCTGGCAAAGGAGACCACCAAAGGAATTCCAGTGTATATAATAAAACTTGGACAAAAATTCAGCCATAGCAATAGAAGTTCAGCTCCAGAGGATTCTGAAACACCTGAATTAGAAGGAAATTTGCTGGCTCTTGCTAAAGAAGAAAACTGAGTCTAAACAATAATTTATTTTTTCTGTACATACTACAGAGAAACATGTTCTTTACAGGTAATAAAGTCCACAAAATGAGGTATGAAAGAAATCCCTGCCTCAGAGAGCTTGCCAGCTTAGCATGGAGCTGTTGTGGCAGTGCAGAGATAGTCCTTTGCCTTCTGAAAAGAAGGTGTCCCCTCTCCCAAAAGAGCTGCCTTGCTGTCCTTACTAGGTCCAGCATCAGCATTAGCACTTAGCTACTGCTAAAACCTTTAGCGGAAGAGCTCTGTGAAGAAAGTTCTTTGTGATTAAGTTCAGGTGTTGGCAACAGGAACAGGGACATCTGTCCATACTTACCTTTCCTTTAGTGGAATTATTTTAATCATGAACAGTCAAGAAATTATTGGAAATCATTCCTGTGGTGCTCTCACCTCCAACAACCAACCATCATTGACAGCAGAGGATGTCTAAAGTGTGTAATTCTAAGACATGTTTAAAAATAATGAGGTGTTGAAGAGCACGCT
>NC_073699.1:102400174-102402674 GCF_023634085.1 Falco cherrug | reverse complement strand
CACTTTCCCTTTTCTAAACAATGCATTCCCAGTGATAACAGCTTCCAAGGGCTCAGATACAAAAAACGGACTGTGGTGCTGTGTGTTAATGCACCTTGTTCTCCTTCAGTCTCCTAGGCAAGATAAAATAACAAACGAAGGGTAAGGAGGGAAATTGGACACCGGACGACCATTAGAAGTAAAGGAATGGGCTGAACTATCACAGCATGAGTTGAATCCTCATTCAGGCTGTGACAGCATGAAATCTCCAGGCTAAAGTTATTTCAGTCATTTGGTTAAAGTAAAATTTGAACCTTAATATGCTCTGGCCCCAGGGAGACCAAGGGCTGGTAGCATTTCACGTCCTATCCACAGTCACATGTGTATCCTCTATGTATACCCCCCTTTTCCTTGTTTTGCATGTCAAGACCTAACTGATTTAATTGTTCATCAATTTAAATACCAAGACATTACCAGGGCTAAAGAGTAAGGAGTCAACTCAGCAGTTAAAGACTAAAATGTGAACAGATTGCTGGTGTATCTAAACTTGAATATGAACAATAACCTTACAAAAAAATCTTTCATTTAAACCAAAACCAGGATATGTTTTCTGAATTGTTATTGCTAGTTTACCTTTTGGATGATCGATCATGATCTGAACAGTCACTTGTCCTATTATTTTTAATTAATGCTACAACTTTTTTTTTTCCTTGCAGGCTATGTAGAATGCATTGGCTTTATATAGAAAGTTAGAGGAACGGTTATTTGAAAACTGGAAACACGTAAGTTTGTTTCTCTTCTGCTCGCCAGAATTATCCTCAGGATGCCATAGAATCTGTGCAAGCACACAGGAAAAAGAATTGAAGTGCAACGGATGCCCTCCTGCTACTTATTCTGGACAGAATGTTCACAGAATTACAAAGTGCTGTCTAAGTCCCTATGGGCAACTGTTAACTTCTGCAATTTATTCTCTTTTGACTAATTCACAGGAATCATATTGAACCAACTTCTCCAAATCATACCTTAATGGACACTGTGGCCACTTGGATGCAGAAGGTTTCATGGCCTGATAATGCTGAGAGTTGCTGCAACAGGTCTACCAAAGAAAGCCCAAAGGGAGAAACAGGGTGAAAAACACAAATCCTCCAAGTTACACAAATACAAGGGCATTCATGCAGAAGCAAACTGCAGCGGCAGCTTTGAGGTAGCCATGAGCGCATCCCAAGCAGACAGGGCAGTAAGGAGAAGACTTAATGATTTTTAATCCTATTAGGCAAACTTCAAAGCTTTAGAAACATACCCCAAGATACTTATCTGAAGTTTACTTCAGATGTTTTTGGGTTACAAGTGTAATCTCATAAAATATTTTAATGGAACCATTTTCCTAGATAAAAGGATTCGACAAAGCAGACAGTCATAATTCTTATTTTGTTTTTGTACAGAAGTTACTTAATGAGAAAAATCAAACAAACCTCATATTGCTCAATTCACATTATTGGTAAAAATAAGAAGGGCTCCAAGGAATTTTTATTTTAGCTCAATTCCAGCTCTCACTTTGGAGAGTTGGAATCAAACATATCATTTCAGTATTACTTTGCAGAAAATTCATATAAATAGGTTGGCCTTAGTTAACATTTATCAATCTTTGGTTAGTTTCACTGGGGTTTTAACATTTGCAAGGTATTTTTCAGTTGCACATTCATATGAAAAGACATGACAGAAAACCGAAGTACAGATACCTATATGATGAAACATCAACTCCAAATATTAAGAACACAATTAATTTGATAGAATTGTGGTAGATTTTGCCAATGTTTTTCACTATAGCTTTTCTTGCACCGTTCCCTTGAATAGTTCCTATAGGCTTGGGAAACAGCACAATTAACTCACTAGCATGCTAAGCTGCTTCAGCAGGGCAATCCCTGTGTTTCTAAACCATCAATAACAAAGGAAAGAGCATTGTCCAAGGCCATCGCTGCACTGCTAATGGCACAAGCTGCAAAAAGCCCTGCTCGCCAGCTTGGAGAGGGCTCGTTTGCTAACACAGTGCAGGGAATTGCCACGCATCCCAGGACCGCCAGCTCATCTCGTGGGGAACCATAAACTGAAGCATGTGCTCTGCCCCAGGTGATGGACCTAGCGTCTCAGCTGGGCTGATGTCACATTTCGCTGTGCCATCTAGGCAGGGCTCTGGGCTTCCCAGCTTGAGCTTGCCCAGTTCAGCCCAGCCAAGCCTTGGGTTTTTTGCTGCGTGACTCCCTGGTGGTGCTGATGTGCCTTTGTGGTTGTAACATGGAAGAAAGTCGTTCCAGTCATTCACCCCCACCCAACGCTGACTCAGCTGCTTTCCTCAACAAGTCACTTTTTCTCTCTGAAGTTTTCAGTATTTTGAAAGGAAGGATGGCACGTCCCTTGTGTGGCTGGTATAAGGACTAACTAAAATTTGTGCTGTATTTAAAATGCTACAGTTATTTCAAGAATAATTTTCCTTGTTCCAGCTCTTCTATTGATATCATAAGAA
>NC_073699.1:102335174-102395174 GCF_023634085.1 Falco cherrug | reverse complement strand
TTCCAGAAGGGCTTGACCCTGATTTTAAACCTGGTGTGAGCTTCTCACAGGTGTGAGAACAGAGGTAAGAACAGAAGAGCTGTGGAACCACAAGGCTCAGGACACAAGTGTGCAGGTTAGGAAGTGGGACAGTGCTACCACGGGGGGAACACTCTGAAGTGCCTGGCTGAGCACAATCCGTCTGCTGCCTCTCAAAACATCCCCACATCTCACATCACCTTGTGAATCCAAGTGGTAAGGGAGTTCTTGGAGGAATAATGTGAAAATGAGGAAATCTGGTTAAGGC
This sequence comes from Falco cherrug, assembly GCF_023634085.1. Taxonomy (NCBI): domain Eukaryota; kingdom Metazoa; phylum Chordata; class Aves; order Falconiformes; family Falconidae; genus Falco; species Falco cherrug. Next base: position 102,394,888 of record NC_073699.1, on the reverse strand, counting down.
TTTTAATAATTACGTTCTAACTTTTTTGCGACAAATGTGTATTTTCTAACTCAGGTTGGCAATCAACTGCACCTGCCAAAGGTGTTGCTGTGCCTCATAGGAAGTGCAAGTGGCCACTTCTCGTCTCTGTTTTTTGCTGCCAGTGAGCTCCCTGGCTGGGTTAGCTCTAACAGATGAAATACAGTTGGATGTTATATTCCTGGAGTCAGAAAAGCATGATGGATGGGGGATATAAACCCAGCTAGGTTCACTACCTAGAGGTATAAGTGTGTGTGTATGTGTTCATATATGCACTTACGCAATGGAGTTTCATCTATGTAGTAGAGTTTTTTACTCCCCTTGCATTTTGAAAATTGATACTTTTATCATTAGAGAAACAGCTTTCCTATGGACAACAGTGACACAAATAGTAATTTGCTATCTGCACACATCTTGAATCTTCTCTGGACTGCACTTCACCTTCTGCTTTGACAATTCCCAATAAAACAATGTAGATCAAAATTATAATTGCAACCAATCTTAATAATGAGATAACTATGTCTTCATCTTCTGCCTTGCAGGTCACCATCTCATACACAAGTCACTGCAGAATCCAGTAGGTATCTTTTAGGTGCACCAAAGAATAAAAGAAAACTTAAGTGTTTCAGATGTGCTTCATGTGAATTAAATTCATTTGTCATGGACTTCTCAATTTAAAGGTTTTTTTCTAGAAGCATAGATGTAAAATTTATTTGTATATATAGGTTAACAGTTGGACTTGTTCATCTTAATGATCTTTTCCAACCTAAATGATTCTATGATTCTATATATTTACTATGGATTTTATTACATATGTATTCCACTGGGTATAGCGAAAAATAAAAACTTGCAGAGAAATATTGTTACTCTAAGTAAGTTACTACACTAGGTGTGTAAAACAATGCTTACTTTTCAAAGTCTCTATTATTTAATACTTAGAGAGTGATATCCCCATCCAGATTATAATTATTGTATTGGCTTCACATGGTCAAAACATGGTCTAGAACTCTGAAGCACAATAAAATGCTCTGAAGGAGTGTGTCGTGCATATGTTTATGCATCAGCCACATGTTCCTTAGGGCATGGGGGGATGTTGTACCACATCATTGTGCCAGGAATGAAAGCACTGGGGTCGTTAGCCAGGGGAAGGGAATCGCATCCCTCAGGAGGAGCTATACAGAAGTGTGCCTAAGCCCTGCCAGCAGCTGCTGACACCAGGTAAGAAACAGGGCTGCAAGCCTGAGGCTGCAAAACCAGGGGAGTAAAGGGAGAAGGCACTGGAAAACAGTCTTCAAACATTTCCTCTAAGGATTGTCAAGAAATGCCAACTTTGCACCTTTAAAAGGTAAAGTATACATTTCATACATTGTCCTCCACAATAAATACACATAACACAACATACAGGAAACACGGAGGTTTGTCCCTGTCTGCACGGTATTTCAGTCTGGAGAGGGGAAGGCACAAAAGGAGGGCACAAGGGCACATAGCACAGGTATGATTTGCCATATTACCAAAACCACTGGGCGTTCAAAACATAGTCAAGGAAGAAGGATACTCAGTTCTTGTCAGCAAGTCAGACAGTATCACAAAACCAGAGGGAAGCCGTAGTAAACCACAGGTCTGGAGAATGTTCCATAATCTCAAACCACAGAAAAGTGAAACAAGACTGAGAGGTGTAACAAAACTACAAACCAACATATCCATTTTACTCTCACATGTCCAAAACGTGGGGGTTTTTTGGTTTGGTTTGTTTTTTGTTTTTTTCATCCCCTCAGCATTTCACTGTTTCACTCTCAATTACTGCAAAAAAAAATCATGAATGCAAAGTAAAATGCACAGCGTCATACTGGACATCAGCACTTGCTTAAAGTACAAGAACTTCTGCAGTGGGATTTATGGAGTTTGTAAATTTGGTTTGTGGGACTTTATAACTGATCTATTACTTTTCCAACTGCAGAAAACACAAAAAATAGTGTCTTTAAAAAAAAAAATAATAGCCTAGAAAACAAGATGAACCCAATCTTCTGTGAAATTCATTATTTTTTACTTTGTGGCTGGCACAAGAAGTAGGATTATACTGATCAATACATGGAGGAAATACAACATAGGTAAGAACTCAGTGTCCTTTGTAGGAGCTTGTGCCATCAGAAGATTGAGATTACTGCAAGGTGTAAAGCAGGAACACAGGGAAACACAAGCAAAGCGTTTTTCACCCCTTGTCTCTCATCTGCTTGCACACACTCGATGTGACATTGGATTGCAACAGGATGAGGAGGGTCTACAATGTGAACATCCCTCTTGTTAAGTATGTGCTAGTTACTTATAATACTTAGGAGGTACAAGGTCTGTTTAGAGATGCAAAAAGAAGTGGGAAATACGCATTACAGCAGAGCACAATGCAAAGCAATTCTTTCTGGCAAGGACTGAGGCACTGCATCTTGCAAGGGCCCTTCTTAAGCAGGTCACAGAGCAAGAGGTCAAGCTAGCCCTCAAAGCCTGGAGAGCTGCCTCCTAAGCTGAAGTGGCACCACTGCTACCATAGATTACATTTCCAAAAAGAATACTGCAATTTTAATTATGCTGGCTCCTGGGGAACATAACAGAAAAGGGTTCAGTCAAGCAATAATGGTATCTGCTTTCCTGAAACCACACACACACACCAAACCTTAATCAACTCTTTACTCATCATTTTAAATATCTAATCTGCACAAAAACCAAAGAGCAAGATTATTTTTTCCCTACAGACAAAGTCATTGGAATGGAAGTCATTTCCATAACTATGACTAAAGACGGGGTGAAATACTTTCATATTAGTACTTAGAAAAATATAAGTTACTGAAAGGTCTTGCAGTGTACCCAGGCAGAGATCAAAAAGTCTGATATCATGCAGAAGAATATGTCCACCACATGTAGACGATACCTCCTAGGGATTGTTGTTACACTTGGTTTAAATACTCAAGTCTTTACTGGGTCATAAAGCAAGAAAAAGCAATAGAGAGACTGTGTCTTAGGGCAAAGAAGGGAGAAAGGGCATTTTGGTTAATTGCACCAGTGGGAAAATCCCTTCATAGCTGCTTTCCATAAGAAGCTGCTGTTGGCCACTGGCTGAGGCAGAGATTATCAGTCCAGCGTAGCTGGTTACCCTAACAGCCAGGCTTTTTGATAAGAAAAAGGCAAGTACAAGATCCTCCAGAAGTGCACCTGACATTAAAAATTTTCCAGGTGCAGTATTTAGTAAATTCAACATCATTCAAACCTAACTGAGGGAAGAAACAAGCCATCATCTCAGCAAACTTTGTCTGTTTTTCTCTTCACCATGACTCAAATATTCCACACCTAAAGAGTATATGCGGACAAGTAGGTAGCAATAGACCTAAGGTAAAAATCCACGCAGCATATTCATCACAGACCCAATTTAGTCTCTATATGTCTTTCCTTCTGCTCTCCATGCTGTGGGTTGCAAGCAATTTAACTTTCCCTCAAAGTGACGCAGAGAACAGAGATATTTGGGTAAGACAGCTTTCATCATTTTACATGTTTATGACTTGAGTTTTTTCAAAATTAACAAAACGTATGCAGAATTTTATTTTTTTTCCTTTCTGCAGTGTCCTTAGTCAATTACCATTTACTCAGTGAAGACTCAGCATCTCCCCCTCCATCCTAATGGGCAAGCTACTGTCTCTAAACAGATTTTATTAAAAAAATCAGATGTAACTGCTCCATTTCATATTCCACAGCTCTGAGTACACAATTCAAATAAGGTTAGCTTTCATGTGACTTTTATATTCATATGCAAGTAAATAACTTTAATTGAAAACATCAAGTGATGATGCCATGGATTTCTTGGTTCCACTATATCAGGAAGACAAAAGCAAATTTTATAAGCACAACAAAGCTTCTGATCAACTATACCTCCAATTGCAGCTGGTGGAACAATCAAGCTAAACATTTTCCACCCAATAGTTTAAAATGGTGTTGCTCATGAAAACAACAAAATATTCATTTAAATTTAATAGGGATGGAGAAAAATCTCATGTGCTAATGATGTATTTCCTACAACTTCTCCCAAATGTTCTGCTTTTTAATACAGGTTCCAGTGAACAGTCATGTATCAAGACACATCTGGTATTAATTAAACTGAAAGATCCTAATAAGAAGATCACAATGCAAGATTACTTGCATCCATTGAGCTGCTTGTTGTGCCCCTTCAAAAGTAAAGTATGTAGGTTGCATGTATTTTTAAAAGCTTCCCTGTCTCTCCCCAATAAAATACACAACCTACTTACTGTCTCCTTAACAATCATGTTTTAAAGAGACTGATGCTAAATAATCAGAAAAATTCCAGAGTCCTAGTGGTAAAATTACCAGTAAAACCAGTCATAATATGAAAGCTGGAAAACAGACCAGAGGTGCAGAAGGAGGAACGTGTGCATCTGCGAATTTAGTGCTTTAATCTTTCAAATGAACAATGGGAATGTTGACAGACTTGAAATCAAATTCTTTCTCTTCTTGCAACATTCCATTTTTTGCTTGTCTCAGTCACAGGTAAGCTAAAAAAACATTCAACTGTTTCACACACCCGAGGGTGAATATTAAGCCTGCACTCTGTATCAGCATATTTGCTCTTGGTGAACTATTTCAGCATAACCCTGCTCTTCATTACTACTTCATTCAGGCAAAATTGAACTGTTCTGGTTATGAACAGCTAGGAACATATTCATAAGCAAAGAACAGGTTCTTGTAGTATTTTTCTGCCAATAAACAAGCATAAAATAATTTTGTAACATTAAAAAGGAGAAGGATTTTACTCAATGCGTGACCTACTATTTATTGAGGTGCAGGCAAGTCACCACAGAACCTCTAAATATAAAAATAATCAGGTGCTTTACCCTATGTTTAGTAATGAAAAAACTGCCAATAGCTCCTTCCTTTGGTGACTGATTTAGTAAAACTTTTATGAAGACAGTAAATTTCATGTTTTAGTATACATGACAGTCACATTCTAGATGTTAAGATGCAAGACAAACAGAAATCAATATCCCCCAACCTGAGCATGAATTTTTTCAACATCCAATTATTATCTTGCTTGTGAGAAAGATCAAAGAATAATTGAGGTTCCTGGTCTTGATGTCACAGAATGTATAGATAATTTCAGTTGTGAAGAGGTATAATCCCAGATATAATGTGCTCAACCTGACTACATTTGACAAACAGTCTGTAGGTGGTTGCTGCACTCGTATGCATTTTGTGGACCATGTATTTCACTAGAAGCAAAGCAAGTTCCATTAGGCTTATATTATTTACATAACCATTTTCCCATTAATCCTCAGGTAAAGGGAAATTTAATTTTACAGCTCCACTTTATTTTAGTCTACTTAGTATAACAAGATGTCCTTCAGACTATTTTGTATTGGAAAACATCACTTAAAAGGAAACTCGGTAAAAAGCAAATACATGGATTTACCACATTTGCAGACACAAAACTCACTTGATTAGTAAAGTAGACAGTGAGGAATGGTTAATTTTAGAGCAGTTAAAAAGATGAAAGTAGATTATCAGGACAAGACATTTTTGAAGGACTTTGCACAATCTTGCTGAGGCAAAGGAGATACAGAATTCCCACCTTGTCACTCCTGGAAGTGATTCTGCCCCTCCATCATTAACATATAAACTCCACCCCCCGTTCTCTTTGTTAGCCTCCTTTTGTTGGGACTGTAAAACATAGATGTTAAACTACAGCCTAAAGTACTTTCTAATAAAACCATTTAAGTTCAGGGATTCAGGATTCTCTCTGGGGGGTCTCTGATCAGACAATGTTAATGCCAATGTAACCTGGACGTTTTCAGGAGCTCGTTACCTTTGTGTATTCATTTTTTGGGAAACACCAGCAAGCAAAGTAGGTATCTTTGAGGCAGCATATGGCAGGTATAGCCTCAGAAACTGGTTACCTGGTGGCCTGTTTTGTACCACAATGTCTACAATAGATCCCAGTACAAAAGAGATAATGTATCAGGCAACCTGGACACATGTATTTAGTGGTTTGGTTCAAGAATCAAAGAAAAGGTTGTCTTTGAAATCTATGCCATACGAAGGCGTGGTCTAGACAACTCCCAAGATTATTCTTAAATTCTCCACTGACACACCAGATCTCCAGCTGTTCTGAATCTACACACATAGATTTTAAAAAAATGTAGAAAACCTCATTCTCTTACATGGTGTATAGCAACTGTATCTTAGTGTTGTGGTAGCTCATAGAACCTGAATGAATTAATAATATACTGTTTAAAATTATTACTTAGCTCTCTAGGGCTGGCTTTTCATGATTTCCTGAGATGAGATTTGTTCTGCCAAATTCCTCTGGCCCTTTGGACTCTACTGTTTTTTCTCCCTGGTTTTTTTTTGGGGGGGGGATTTCTTCTTTCCTTTTTTTTTTTTATTTTTTAAGAGACAGTAACAATATCAATGGGATAAAATTCCAAAGAAGACTTCTAAATTACATTTGACTTTGCCAATACCTCCTACTGTCTCCCACAGATACCTTTTTTATCACCTCTAATTCCATAAAAAATCCAAACTGAGAGGAGAATAAAGCTAAGCCTATGCACCAACCTATTCTGAGCGTATCTACCACAGATGCCGGATGAGCAGCAATTTCTTACCCATGTACACGTGCCAGCAGAAACTCTGACACAGGCTCAGTTATGCTGGGAAGTGTGTAAGGTCAGCTATGCCTTTGTCCTGCTACTTTTTTTTTTCATTTGGGAGACATATAGAGCACAAATGGAGTATTCACCAATATAAATGAACACACCTCACAAGCACTTTGCTGGTATAGAATCTCTCCTTGGACCATTATCTTCATGCTTTATACAAGATAACGAAGCTTTCAAAAATTGATAATAACACAAGTACCACCTAGAGTAAAGGATACCTTTTTGGGCAGGGAGGGAACACGTGTTCATAGCAGAGTTCCTTTCTTCTCCCTTCTTGCAGCTCTGGTAGAGATTCAAGCACTTTTCCTGGAAAGAGGCAGCAGCTGAAAGAACCAAACCACCATCTGAAAATCTCATGCAAGGGGGAAGACATTTCAAACCAGAAAAAAACAATATAGAAGAAAAAAGTGGAGATTCTACAGTTACAGATGTTCAAATCGGTATTTGGTATTGGCACAAACTCAGTTCTAAAAGAAATAAAGGTAGTGGAGATGAATTCCCTGGATGAAAACGAACAAAGGAAGCTTTTTCCTAAACACTTGCAAGGTGTGCATACATGAAGTGCCATTGGTTGCACTCAAAAATTAGATTATTCTTAAAAAAATAATTAAAAAGAAGAGCATTTGATTCCAAACAGAACTTCTTTAACAGATGGATAGGGGAATGGCAGAATAATACAATCCCGTCTGCTGTCTGAGTCCCCGCTGAGAGCTACTTTCAAGCTGATAATACAATTCTATTTGTGGCTAAAATTGTGCTGTACTGGCAGTTTAGCTGCTCAGGTTTTTTGCAGGGGGGAGACAGATTGTTTTGTTTTGCTTTTGCTTTATTATTTGAAGTATTGCTAAGATGGCAGCTAAAAAAACGTTGAATATGTTGCTTTTTATTTTAGAGTCACTTGTGCTAAAATCTGAATTGAAAGCATCTTCCAAAACCTGGTACGGGAAAGGAGCTAAGCAGAAGTTTACATCTGTGCATTTCCAGGACAAGCATGAGAGTTAAAATGACTTATGAACACTGACCTCAGCAGGGTATGTAAGCAATCTTTAAACACAGTATAGGCATAGGTGGTATATAAACAGGACTGAATCCTTGAGCTTTGGTGCTCATAGCTGCTCCTTTCTTAAATATGCATAGCAGGTACATCTGTTAATTAAAAAAAAACAACAACCAACAAAACAACAACAACAACACAACCACCAATAGGATTGTTACAGACAGCCGGAGTGGTTGAAGCTTACGCTCATCAGCAAAAGTTGGTCTTGGGTTTTTTCATGGACTAGGCTTGCAAACGCGAGATGAATCCTAGAGATAGAAACACCACCACATACAGACTGGATGAGGTCTTTACCATATCACCAGCAGCACTGTCTCTTCCATGTAAAGGCTTGACTTAAATACAAAAACATGAACATGGTTTTCAGTTGATTGTCCAGAACTTTTTTTACCATAGCAGAAACAATTCATGTTATATGATATTATCATTCATTATACAAAAGCTGTTGCTTGCCTAGAAATAGCGTGCCCTGGTAGAGACTGACACCAGCTGTTAGTCTCCAGTTTAGCCTATACCGCCTTTGTTCCATTTCAGTAAATCTCTAAGTCCAAGGGTTTAAAAGTTAATGAAGATTTAACCTGTAATAATGACAACCAATACTAAAAATAACTTGAAACCCAAATATGAAATCTTGTCATTGACCAGACTGAGAAATTTTCTGGTACTTTTGCATCTGAAAATTTGAAAATTTTCATCCTGGTAACGGACCTGGCAGAACAGGCTGGGCAGCTCAGCCTCTGAAAAAAATCAGCATTTTTTTTACCTACTGTTTATAGTCAGGTTCTAATTCAGACTAGTGAGGAAGAACAGAAAAAAGTCTGTACCTGGGTTTCAGGCCAGACATTCTTCCCTTCTGCCTACTCCCATGAATTTCAGAGGCCTGGCGTTTCAGCACAGCCATTCTGCCCGCCATTTGCGTGGGGCCCATATTTTTGGTTCTCTTAGGGGTTCGTTCACCATGGTAAATCTGCCTTTTTGGTAACATATATTTGGAACTGTTCCCATCTACCTCTTTCTTCAAGGAAAAGAGAACTTAAAACCCTGTGGATTTAGTAATAAAGCTACAAGAGGTTAATAACGTCACAAGACTCTGCCCCCCGTGACTGGGCAGCCCACAGCCACTCCCCTAGTTAGCATATAGTTTAAGGGGTCTCATCTTAATTTAAAGCCCAAGTGACAGAAAACAGCTACAATACTTAATTGAAAGTTTCTATCTTATTTCTACTTCCAACTTTGATGACTTCCCCTTCAAGCAGGGCTGTGCCTGCCCGCCACGGAACAGCTTGCTGAGACCAGCGTGCAGCCACCATCGCTCTCACCTTGCCCAGCCTCAGCATCTGTGCTGCAGCAAAGCCTTTACATTCTGCTTTTCTTCACATTTTTGCAGTTTCTGTTCCAAATAGTTCCCAGAACTTCTTCAAAAAGGCAAAGGAACGTGGGGTTTTTTTTCCATTGCTGTTCTTTCTGAGAGCTGAGAAAGAATTACAAAAATGTTTGAAGACTTGTAAGTGCTGTTCTTCTACATTCTCCACCTCTTCTCTGGCCATTTACTAAAATCTTCTCACTTTGATTACTTCTCCACTTCCTCCTACTTCAATAGATCCAACTTCAATGTGTGTGTGCGTGTGTGTGTGTGTGCAGATGAAGAAATCACTTTTCTGAGCAATATACATGCCACGTTCATTTTTTAACATTAAGAATATTCTGCATTAGTAAAAGCTTGGGTTTGTTTCTTTCCAAAGCATACCCCTTCCCTTCACACTTTTTTGGCCCTCAAATTCAATAGAGATGAAGATAAATGATGAAAAAGAGAAGGAAAAGAAGAATTGGGGTGGGGGTGGGAAGTTCAGCGTTTCCAGCTAGGTTTTTATACTGAATTTGTTTAAAATAGCTCTGAAACAAGGTGGTGGGTTAACCCTGGCTGGCTGCCAGGTGCCCACCAAACTGCTCTCTCATCCCTGCTCCTTAGCAAGGCAGGGGCAAAGAGTAAGATGAAAAATCTCATGGGGCAAGCTAAGAGAAAGGAAATTGCTCACCAATTACTGTCACTGGAAACCAGACACAACCTGTGGAAGATGAATTTAATTTGTTGCCAATTAAAAATAGAGCAGGATAGCAAGAAATAGAAATAAAAAACACTTCCCACCCTACTCTTCCCTTCTTCCCAGGCCCAGCTTCACTCCCGACTTTTCTACCTTCCTTCTGCAGACCGAGTGGAGTGGGCAGATCAGGAATGGGGGGCTGCAATCGGTTGGTAACATTCTGCTGCTCCTTACATCTTTCCTTTGCCCGATCCCATGGGGTCCTTCCCATGGGATACAGCTGCTCAGGCACTGTTCTAATGTGGGTCATTTCCAGAGGAGGACCCTGCTCCAGCACGGGCTCTCCATGGGCTGCAGCTTCCTTCAGGGCACATCCACCTGATCCAGCTTAGGGTCCTCCATGGGCTGCAGGGTGGATATCTGCTCCACCACGGACCTCCATGGGCTGCAGGGGGACAACATGCTTCACCATGGTGTGTCTCATCTACAGGCTGCAGAGGGATCTCTACTCAGACACCTGGAGCACCTCCTCCCCATCCTTCTTCACTGACCTTAGTGTCTGCTTTCACATTTCTCTCACTCCTTTCTCTCACAGCTGCTGTGCAGCATTTTCTACCTGTTCTTAAATGTGTTACTGCAGAGGCACCACCAGCATCACTGATTTGCCTCAGCTTTGGCCAGTGCTGGGTCCACTCTGAAGCTGGCTGGAACTGGCTCTAACACAGGGACAGCCCCGACCTCTTCTCACAGAGGCCACTCCTGTGGCTACCCCCACTGCCAAAACCTTCCCATGTAAACCCAATATAATTATCAGTTCATCACAGGTTCAGAAAAGGTTTTTGTTCTGCTTGTTTCAATAGACTAGCACCACAATACAGGGATAGTCATACAAAGAGTCATCAACAAGCAGGACTTTAAAAAAAATAACTTACCATTCATAATCAAATTATTTTAGTTATTAGATGGATTTTGAGTATGTGAGATAATAATATAACTAAGGGTTACATAACAACAAACAATTTGGAAGTACTTATGCTACACAGTCTCCAGTTATGCAGCATAAATTAGTTAGAACTTAGACAATAAATGAGTAGTTTCTTGCTCTCAGTGATTAAAATAATTGCAGAAGTTAATGGACTCATCGGTGAATGGTTTGGCATACAGTGCTGAAGCAACAAAAAGCAATTACCATTCTTCAGAACTTTGCCAGGGAATCCACAGCTTTAAAAATTAATATTCCACTTTCACAGCACAGGTAGACCTTTGCATCCTCTTCTGGGTTATGTGATGACACGCACGCCGTGAGAGGGCACGTGTGCTGTTGGGAGGAGGTGATGCGCTTTGATGTTTCGTTCCTAAAGGATAATAAGCTCATACCTATCACATCGGTATTTATGGTTTGCAGGGCATGCAGAGTGAATCCAGGTTGTATTTTAGGAACAATAATATGTTAAACTGTGATGGCAAAATTAAGAGATTGCTCTTAAACCTCAGTGATGACCCTTTTTTTAATACAGAACTATGAGAGTGTGCTTTGACGGTGTTTGTAAGACAACTGTCCTAGTCCCTAAGGCTGCACCATCTTCTCACTACTAACCACAAACTGATTTCTTGTGTGAATTTTTGAGAAGTTAAGGCTTGAAAAGGTAAATTTCTTCTGAACTGGGTGAAGGTTCTCAGCCTTATATTAAGAAAGAGTTTCCTGCTCCATTTCCACTTGTGCCTTTTTGAGACATGCTCACAAATACCAGACACTAAAGCCGCTATAGGCACATGCTCAGCTCAGGTGTTGAGATCACTAAGGTGAAATGATGAGAAGTGAGTAGCAGCCTTTCAATATGCCTTTCAATTTGAAGCTTGTCCTGAAACAAAACTACTTATTTTAGTGTTTTACATTAAGAATTCAAGCAGAGGCTTAAACCTGCATAACTTTGGGAGCTTTTTGGTTTTGGGGGTTTGATTTTTTGGTTTAACATCCCCACTTGCCCAGGAAGCAGAACAAAGGCATCGCATCAAGATAAGTAATTTTCCACATAGGTCAGAAACTGGAAATAACAAATGTTTAAATTAAACACCAAAATCTGATCTGAAGAGATGAAACTGAGTAATTTCAGGTTCTGGCAAGTTTCAGATACATATCCTGAATGTTTAGCCTATACTTGTCCAGAATCTTTGAGCCTGCAATGCCTTTTATTACGGGAATAAAAGCAACTAAAAGACAATGCAGCTGGATGGTCCTGTTGATTCTTGACTGTCAGTAACCAACAGAATTTCACAATTTTCTACAGCACAATATTGTAATAACTGTGTAGGAACCCAAAACATGGGACAAGAATCTGAGTTATGCTTAGGGGAAATAAAAAAAAAAAAACCACACACCACAAAAACCAAGGGAGAAAAAAAATGAAAATTGTGGAAGCACATCAGACATGCAAGGAGCAGATTAATAGTTTGCTAATTAATTATCCTGTGTGAAAGACCCCAACCAAAAATTATTAGGATGAAGTGGCTTTAATCTGTAAAATTGTATTGCCTGTTTGCTTCTATTCACATAATTCTTTTTGATTTGAAATGGGAAAGTGTTAATATATGCTAAAAAGCAGTTTACTACTAAAAGGTTAGCTTACACCTCTTTAGCAGCATGTATTATTTTTTAAACAAATGAGATAAATCAAAATGCAGCTGAAACTTTGAGACAGATTATCAATGATGAATTTTTAATTGTTGAAGATTCTAAATAAAATAATTAAAAGTGGTGAAAAAAATATTTCATTCAGCATGCAGTTTCACTTAAATTTTGTGTAATAGTGAGCACCTTAATTCAGAAAATCCTAGCACATACCACAAAAACAAATCTATGACACAATATAAGGAAAAATCATTACACTCAGAACTTAGGAACTAAAAAGTTTCATTTTCCCAGAATCATCAAAAAGTTTCTTCACTACTTCAATACAATTAGAAAAAAGCTTCCTTCGAAGACAATTTAGTTCAATATATAATTAAATTGGAGTGTGTTACAAATACGATAAAATTAACAATGCACAAAGAGACAAAAATAATTGTTCAAGCTCTGATTTTAAAATATAGGCATGTGCAATTGCAGATGTCCAATATATCTTTATATATAAGTGGTCTGAGCAGGAAAAGCAAGTATTAGGAACATAACAGGCTCTGTGTCTGAACAAGCTCCCAAGCACCTAGATGAAATACTCGAACAATTCAAAATACATGCACAGGAGGTCTATCATCTTCAAACTACCTGTGCGGCTTGACAAACCTTACGCCTTACCCACAAACCTAAAATTAAAAAAAACCTGGATTTGCTCTTTTTGTCACTGTTTGAAAAGCCTCTCTCATCCTCCTGTATCCTGAAACACAAAGCAAAAAGGTTGAACTGAATGCAATCTTGATGTCGAAGTGCATGTTCGCGTAACACAAGAAGTTAATAATACTGTTGATTCTGATGTTAATGTATTTTCCTTACTACAGTCATAAAACGATTGCTGTCATTTGCACAAACTATTTCACAAGAGAAACTGGATGTTTAAGGTGGAATACTGGCTCTACTCACTCTGTCCCTTTTACAGTCTCTTACAACTTCCTGCAAATCTTTTCATCCAGAATAATTCTTGTAACATAAACCCAATAAGGAGGACCAGTGAACACAAATGAGTTGGGGAGGTACTGCTTCACCCACAGGATAACACTGAAGGAAATGAATGGGGGAAACAAATGTGCAGGAGTTGAAGGAACAATTTTATTCCTAATATGTTGTTTCCTTAAAGTGAGCTTGACTCCAGGAAAATGGCACTTATATGAACTTGCAATATCACTGAGCACCATAGAAAATTCTATTAATCCCATCTGGAAACAGATAGTAAAAGAGTAAATTAGTGAAATTAGTGAATCCCACAGTGGATTGAAATATTACAAATGTTTCCAGTTTGAGTGGCATTACCACTTCAAGGTATCACAACAACAACAATTGAAGAACTCCATTTTCTCTGCTCTTCATCCTTTTTAGTAACTCCTGTAAAACAATCTCTGCATTACCCATTGCTCTATGTAAATACTACCTCCACCTACACAGTTTGCTCTTTTTACTTAGAAAAAAAGGACTATTGTGGTTCCTTTATGTGGTTCCTTATGGCACAGCCAGCCATAACTCATCTAAAGGTGACCGGGGAACTTGGGGAGAGCGTCCCACACCATCAGCATGTTTGCGGTTGGCTGTGCCTGCTGCTGAGGCGACAAAGCAAAGAGCAATATAAGCACTAACACGTCTGCAAGTCATTTCAGTTTGATGTAAAGTCCTTGCAAGATTCAGTTCGAGGCTTCTGCTGCTGCAAGTGGGAAGACCGAGGCTGTGGAAGCCCCTCAAGAGGGAAATCCTGCAGGAAAGGGCAGGGACTCCCTCCTGGAGACGAGGGAGGAATCGAATACCTGGAGGGTCATGTGATGTGATAATCCTTTTTTAGTAAATGAAAACTGGTCAAGTGATCTCTGCCTTCATTAGACTTAGTAAAAATAATTGCAATGAAGAATAAACTTATTCTAACAATTTCCTGAATAAGCTTGAACGGAGGGAGGGATACCATGGAGGAAGGGCTAGAAAAACCTAAAGCATTTCAGTATTTTTTTTTCCATTTTTAAAGCACAATTATTTGATTCCAACATAGAAAAAGATATCTGTCAACATTTCCAAAACAAGATGGTTTAATTTTTCATTTTATTCTATGCATACAGGAAAGATTAAAAAATTCCAAATACCCCAAAACATTAGTTTCTTGTCTTTTTTTTTTCTTGATAAAAAAGAAACAAGTTTAATACTCCATTTTTGTTTCATCAGAAAATTTTTGCCCCTTCTCTTTTTTTATTTTTCCTTTTTCTTCCCCTGCAGGAGGCTAAAAGCCTACAAAGACAAAGGATGTAATCTTGGTGCCTGCTGAAGACAACAGAAACAGAAAAATTCCCACTGACTTCAATAAGAACGAGGTATCATCCAGAATGCTCATATTCCTGAGACCTTTGTACTATATGCACAATAAATTATGGTCGGTGCCCACCTGTCATTTTGAATTTTCCTGCTTGTCATTTTCTTCCAGTTCAGAAATTTTTTTTAACCACCCGATTTTTGAGCAATGGGTTTCAGATATTATGAGAGGGGTGAGATCTGGGGATTTTGTATCACTCTATGATGGTCCCTGCCAAGTGATAATGGATTGACATTGACAAATCCCTAAGAGCTGGACCTGACAGTTAACGGATGCTGTGAGATCAGCCTCAGAGAACAGTTTAAGGTTAAAGGGGCAAAACCAGTGTGAATACTCCACATTTGTCTGATTTTGAGTCTTCCAAACTAAACATGTTGAGAGCAAGGAAAGCAAGCCAGCAGTGGCAAAGGGAAAGCAGGGGAAGAAGAGACGGTACAGTGAAATCTTTACATCGAACCCTACACATCAGTCATTGCAGAATTCTTCACAGACTACAGGTAGTGATGATTTATAGGTAGTAAGCTTCAATTTGGGAGGCCATAAGCACATTCTTTGATCTAGACTTCTACAGATTTGTTTCCTATGTACTCAGTAAGTAATAAGTGATTTGCTATTGATTTGTCCACAGGCAGAAGAAAAGTGGATTGGTGCTGTAACCCCGACACGAGCGGGAACTTCAGGGACATGGCCACAGAAGGGAAATGCACAAACAGAATAAATTTAGATGCTTTTAACATGCCGAATTTCTAGGTCCCAAAAATGCACCAGCTAAAGCTTTAATATTGTCAGATCCGACACAATTGTGTTGACTTTTAAATCACAGTATTTGATCACAGCTAACAACAGAAATATGATAAAAGAAAATCCCCTCACAATCATGACCTGAAATCCCATGCACAGGTCCTCAGCATACAGTAAGTAAGCATTATCTTAAAGAGCTTAACATGTTACCAAGAATAAGAGTGTAAGGTAAAAGTCCAACCTATAGCAAATGATTTTCCGGTTACATAACAACTTATTTAATTTTGTAGTTAGTGCAAAACAGTACAAAGCTATCCTGTGTTTTGCATCATAAAGCTGGGTGACCAATTTATCACGATGGGCAGTTTTCACTCTAGAAGATTTCTGTTCCTGAATTGCAATGTTATGGGATTACATACAGGATACTAAATTAAAAATATATAAGGCAAAAAGGTGTCTTTATTGCTTCAAGAATGTCTTTTAGCATTCAAACTTACTCACACGACAAGCTGTATGTCAGTTGTATCTATCGCACTGTGTACTGACTACATCTACCTATATAGTAATTTTAATCACAAAGCGCATTAATTTATTGGCTGAGTAAATCTCAGGAGTTTGCTTTTTATTTTCTGTGAGCATTTTAAGGCGTAAAATTTTACTGACATCGCTCATGGACAGATATAAAGAAATGGGAGTCAAGTAAAACCTGATAATACATTGAAACTCTTCTTAATATTTTTTTGGCTGACTTTAGTAATGGCTGAATACAATGACAAAGGGAACAGCTTGGACCCAACATAATTGGTAGTAAAACACCAGTTACCTTCCAATAGGGATAAGATTTGACCTGATATGAAACTACAGTGTGTAAGAAGTAGTACCTTTGAATGATAAAAGAAGAGGAAATAAATGTTTAAATCATTTTGTTGCTGTTGTTGTTGCTTTGGGGTTTTTGGCAGGTTTTTTAGACTTTGTTTCCTGTATCTTCAGGTTACTTTACAAAATCGAAGTCAGCTAAACTGCTTTAAGCTCAATACACTAAAAATTTCCCTGCTCAAGGACAGCTTCCTTAAGAGCAAATAACCAGGATTGAAGAAGCCAATTCTCTCACCAATCCATCTTTTGGTTTGAAAAAATAGCAGCGGTTTGCCATGCTTGATAAAATTTTTTGATACCCAAATACTGACCCTATGCTATTTTGACTAATAGTAGCTTTAGTCAGCTATGAAAGAAATGTGAAAGGATCAGAGGTTAGCAAGTCTGCCTCTGTGTCTGTACACTGCTTAATAATCAGTTGTTCTCCCCTCCAGAAAAATGGAGGAAAATACGATAAAGCTACAGTAAAAAACTCTAATATTTTCTGATGACTTCAAAAACACACAATTGAAGCCCAGCCACTTGTAAGGGCTGACACGACTCCCATGTTTTATGCAGTAAAGGAGTCAATCTTCTTTGGGAATCAAATGTACTATAAGCACGAGCCAGGGGTTTTGTTTCTGATCTGCCATCACCCATGCAAGTGATAAAGTACTACAACACGGAACTGTGTGTATGCCTGCACTACCACTTTAATTGCAGGGTAATATTCGTATAGAAATAATGAAAAATTCTTCATGTTTTCTGATCACAGGGACTGCATAACTGAGTTGGTCATAGTAACATGATATATTACACATGCAGTATGTACATAATATGGCATTAAATACTGACAGACAAATTTTGAGGGTGAATAAGACAGAAATTTTCTATCCTTTTTTTGAAGCTGTGTAATTTTGTATGAGCTAGGATCAGACCCCGAGTTTATAAAGACCCTACAGTAAGTCACAGTGCATGGTACATAAAAAGATCATTTGCACAAACACAGAATTCCGTTTACTAAACTAGGATTTTGGGGGTTGGGATTTTTTGTTAAAGCTGAACTCTTAGGCCACATGAAATGAAGAAATTTTGAAGAAAAAACAGTTAAAATTTGAGACATATTAAGGCATTCATTTCATGAGTACATGGGAGGAAACACTGAAAAGGGCTTTTAACGTATCTTTACTCTTAAAATCTTTCAAGGCCAAACTAAGCATTAAGAGGAGACATTACAAAAGGTCCTAAAAAGGCATCACTAAGGAGCAGACCTAGATAAAAGACAGTTAATTATGCTCACAGATATTTATTACCTCAAAGTGTCTAAATAAAATGTAGCTTTTAAACTATTGTCCAAGTAAACCCAATGATTTTAACTGGTCCTTTTTACTCTGTATTGATATTCTGTAGAGAAAAACGTACATAAGCACAATTTCTTAAAACACACCCAATACCAACAAACATAATTTCTAAATGTAAAGAACATCCTGAAAAGGAATAATATACACTCTTTCTTCACCGGTTTGACTTTCTTAAGAACATAGCCTTGAAAACTAGGTTTGCCATAAAACACACTGCATATGAATAAAAAACTGCTCTCCCAGTTTTTAAGTGGGCGTAAGTGGTGACAGAAATATAAGCAAATGCACAGTTAAAATGAAAAGGCATGGAAAATAATATCCTTAAGAGCACTTCTCTAATTCTGAAATCATAATCACAGTGTGAATTTACATATGGCATATGAAAGAGAATTAAAAATGTGGACCATTATTTAGCAAAACAAGAATGGATGTTCATGAAACAATTGAAAAATGCATGTTTACATTTAGCATTTTATTTTGCTATATTCCCTAAAAGAAAATCTATATAAATTTATATTGTTTGTTCTTTGGTTTTCTCTGATAGTTAGAAAACAGCTGTTCTACTGCATTGGACTTTGACGGGCTAGATTGCGAGGCTCAATAATCTGTCTCAGCTCAGGGTTAAGTGATGGAATTCATTTAAATGCCCCAGAAGTAATCATCCACAAAGAGTACATTATTTCTTTTTTATGAATTTTCAAACCTAATACTGATGGGTGGCATGCAATTAAACCTGATCAATATGTAATTTAGGTGGGCTGACATGTTTTCAAATTCTCAGAATATAGATTCTTTCAATATTGCAAGAGCTTAGTGAAATACTCAGCCCTTATGAAACAGCCAAAGCAGTTCAGTACAGTAAAACAACAAAATATGCCTATTCTAAAAACAAATGGGGGAGAAATTCAACTTGCAGACACTAACTTTTCAAAAAAATTAGTTATCTTAATAATAAATGGAGACCTATCTTAGCAGAATCATGATAAATATTCTAATAGAATTTAACACAGAACTAGAGGCTTATGTACTGCAATGTATAAAGCTGTGGATTACTTTTTTAGCAGGGTGTTTAAACATACCTCTGAGAAAATTACATTATGACAAGAGTTACGTACCACAAATATTCCTTCTGAAAGATTGTATTAGCAAAAAATTAAAGTAGGTTGGGGTTTTTTTAAGTGGATTATCATAAAGATCCTTTGTGTTAAGCTAATAAACAAGGAGAAGTACATTGCCTTGTGACCCTAAAGGTCATCAGTGACAGTCTCTAGTATTACTAATTACCTGGCTGTCATTTACACAATAAGAATTACACTTGGGTTCTTATATTCTTACATGGGCGCATTTTATAGTTTATGCCAAAGGTTCTAGTCTGCTTCCTCTTCTGTTTGCACAGACAGCACCCACATTACTGTCCAGGAAGAACATAACCACACGTTATTCTTTAAGAAAGCAATATCTGACAAAGCCAGCAATTTTTCATCTTTAGAGGTTTACAGTACTGATATGATGAAAGCCCTTTTGTAATTTTGAAACTGGTTTTATGTAACAAGGACAGAGTTGTCTCTTGTCTCTCACTGTGATGCTTTGCTATCACATATAAACACCATTTGTCAGCTGCTTCCATTTATCTTTTTAAAACTCTCTGGGGATTATTTTTACTTTACATCATTACACAACTTCTGTAAATACTGAAGATGTATGAACATTCCATAACTGCAAAGCACAAATGTGAGCATCACCTAGGAACAATTTTCAGACTGTCAAAAACTCTACCAAAACTGATTTTCTGTTTTCAGAGTTTTCAAAATCATCCTCTTTTGTATTTATCCCATATGAAAGTATATTGATCGTTGTGTTGTAAAGTTTCAACCAGAGGTGACCATTAGTGGCAGAATTTCGAGATCCTTTTCTCATGAAGTGGGAACAGACTGGGAGAAAGTAAATGCCTGATTTTTTTCACAGCAATGTGAGTGTAAATCTGCTATAAGCCTGTTGACTTCAGTTATTCTGGATTTTTGGAACGCAACCTCCACCACCCATGCACACCAGAAACTGTGACATTAAATCCACACAGCCCAGGTTAATCCTGCAGAAAGCACCAGCAACGTTGAACTGTGCTAAGAACCTCAGGAAAGAAGCGCGTGTGAGCCCAGGCATGCTTCACAGCAATGAGAAACGTCACCTTTCATAGCAATGTAGAACACAATACTGAGGCAGCTGAAGAGTGTAATCCAAGTGCCCCCACACCCAAACCTCAACAGCGGGAGGTCTTTGAACACAGAGGGGCTGGGATATACCTGCAGCCACAAAGAGGAAAAGGATAAAGTGCTTGCTCTGGGCTCTAGCTGGCACCTTTCCCCAATGCTCAGGTTGCCACCAGTCCCTTTTCTGAATGACCTGCCCAGCCCATGCGTTACATAGACCTTTCAAGGGTTTACTTAAGTCAGCAAAGAACATTTGTTCCTCAAATAAGAGTCATGATTATTTTAGGTCAACTGAACAGAAGGTTGGTTTTTCTACAGAGAAGTCTGTATGAGTGACCAGTGATGAATAAATTCAGGTCAAAAAGCAAGAGCAGCCTACTAAAAAACTAAACAAAAAATCCTAACGTTTCTCCTGAGCAGCAAGGTTAACTGCTGAATAGATGACATACACATGCCAAACTTCAGTAATTTATCCTGTATTCTGTTTGGGACTGGATTTCAGTAAGCATCAAAATCAAGGAACCAAAGACCACTAAAATATTATTTTGTGAATATATAGCAGATTTACTTAAAAATTGCGCCTCCTAGGTGCCAAATGTGCAACTAAGAAGAGGTAGCAGTTACAACATAAATTGAAATTAGAAATATATTCATTTCCAGTAGGGAAAAGCACTCTAGAATCAAGCAGCTTTATGAAAAATGCATTAAGGGGTTTCAACATCATACTAAAAGCCGTAGGCTTAAATAGAAAACATTCATTAAAAAATTCTACAGAAAGCAATAGGTTACTATCCCAGCCGCAGAAAAGTGTTTCATTTGTAAATTAATAAGCCTTTATAATAGCTACAGCTGATTGAATTTATACATCAGCTCTCTCGACTGTTTACTGTTAAACTCTAGAAAATCTTCCGCAAGAATTTCTTTATCCTTGTAACAAGCACGAGCAGGGTATTGCTGTGCCACCTGGCAGGGGCTGGAGACAGAGCCCACCAAGGCAGCACGTGTGTCCAGCCTCTGCCGCAATCCCGGGGCCAGCGCGGGCAGGTGCCACGCGGAGCCAGCAGGACCCAGCCTACCTTCGCCTTTAACAAAATGATAAACCAGTACCTTAGACATGTCATTTTGAAATGCCTGAAGTGATATGAAGGGGAAGACTTTCACTGAGCTATTTGCTGGTCACTGGGACAGAAATGACAAAGGATTCTGTCCATTAGTTTTTCAATACAGTGTTCAATAGCAGTAGGAAATTGATGGTGTAACACTGGCATCACATTGGGGAAACTTATGATGCGGACAATAGCACTTCCAATAAAAGGGCTTTTGATTTTCTGTGTGTCAAACTGTTTTAATATTAGGGCATTTCTAGGTCAATGAAGGGTTAATGTAGCACCATAAATCATATCCAAACAAGAGCCCTTAACTGCCTATGTCAGAGCAGTATTCTACTAAGGTCAAAAAAGCATTAAGAGAAGAAAAGGCAAAAAACACACACAAACAGAAGTAGGTTGCAAAAGCAATGCCGAGCGGCAT
The DNA here is from genome assembly GCF_023634085.1 of Falco cherrug. Taxonomy (NCBI): domain Eukaryota; kingdom Metazoa; phylum Chordata; class Aves; order Falconiformes; family Falconidae; genus Falco; species Falco cherrug. The sequence continues at coordinate 102,373,367 of NC_073699.1, read as the reverse complement.
CTATTCCACTGCCCCAAAACTGACATTGACACAGCATACTAAAGAGAGTGAATAATAGGTGAATTAGAAATTAATGATTCCTCTGCTATGTAAATGGCAATTAAAGGACATGTCATGCTGCAGGCTCTGTCCTAAAACTCTTCTCCATTTGTTTGGATTGAAATTCATAGCATATGTAAATGCAGCAATGAGACCTGCTATGTTTTCACCACAGCCAAGAAATCAGGACACAATTTGCACAAGCACGTGCTTAAATTTGTATTTACAAATTCACCTTTGAAATAGAATTTGGGGGGGGACAAAAAAAATGTTATGTCACTGATTTCTTGGTATGAGTAAATAATGGTTGCACTAAGTAACACATTATACCTTCAACACATCACAGTAGCAAAACTCAATAATTTACATTGATTATAATCCTAAACATCAAAGTGTTACTCTAACAAAGCAACACAGTGGCTGCTATTTGTAAGTGCCTTCTGTCCTGAAAGGTGCTAGAAAGGACAGTGTTCCTTTTCATGGTGTCAAACCATTAAGTTTTTATCTCATAAAAAAAAAATAAAAATACTTTCATCTCCATTACATGTAAGTACAATTAATAAAATGACAAATCCAATAAAGACTAGAGAAGTTGCAGCAAAGGAATGCATTTGTTGTTTTGTTCGTGCTCAGAACGGCTACATCTATCTCGTAAGGCACAGAGAAAAGGCTTTTAGAGCAAAAGAATCCTTTAGGGACACTGTCAAACAGGAGAAGATCGCAGTCCAATACTGTTTTACTACTGAAGTAGTAAGATCTACTTAAAATAAAAATTCTAGTCCAGCTTTGGAAGTTACTGTACCTTGTAGTCAGTCTGAGAAAAGAGTGATTCAGAACTGGGTAAACTTCGACACATTTGTCATTTAAAATCTGCAAATTCCTGCAATATTCTGTGCTAGCATGTGAAACAAATGGGCTTCTGGGAGGGAAAGCTGCATTGACAAACTCAGCAAAGAGCAATTTTCTGTCATTTAATGAAGGATGGAGGGAGGCCTTGATAAAGTACCCACTCATTACAAGTTTGTTTTTGTATGTGTGTCTGTGTGTGAGACAGAGAGAATGTGTGTGTGTTGATGAAAGGGTAATCTCACTAGTTCAATCTTCTCAGACAAGTTGGACTTGCTAAAAGCACTCTTTATTTTCTTGTAAATTCAGTTAGACACACTTTCACATACATAATATCTGCATGCTGGCGCTTCCTTCTTGCTAAAGGATTCACAATGTTTATCCCCACTCATATGCTGCCTCTCTTTCTCTGACACGCACCAGTCAACTGACCAAGTGTTCTCTCTGTCCTTAGAATATATGAAATATTACAAAAATGGGGGGGGGGGGGAGTTACAGTCCCATATATAATATATAAAGCAGTCAAATACTCACTTATTACAGTCACTTTTCAGAACCAGGCAAGCCTGTGCCACATATCGTCCTAGATAACCTCTGAAAATGAGATTACAATTACCTGGGTTTGTCCTCTGCCTAATACCAGAAGAAGAATAATCAGATTTTTTTACTGCTGTCATGAATTCAGCTTTGTTGTTTAGTATAGCTGTGGGAGGGCTACAGTTTAACTTGGAAGATATTAGCAAAACATGTATTAAGAAATATTCATTAACTGTGAGTGGGTCCACGTTATCTTTTAGTAATTTTCAGTCTTCAAAGACTTATTACAGCTTCAAGTCAGTAAAGCAACATTCATAAAGTTGAGTACATGAAGCCAGTGCAGAGTGAGGGATTTGGTGGTCTACAGGCTACAACTAAAACACGTCCTTCAATGCCATGCATTGTTGGCTGTTTTCTTAATGAAGTGAGGTTTATATTTTGCCTTTATTTATAATAAAATACTGCATCTGTAACTAATTCAGATACTTCCTGATTAAAATATAACTCATCAATTCCTTTTTTTACTCCTTTGGGTGAAAATTATTCCTTGGGTTTGGGGTAAAACATAATTAGCTATTTGTGCCAACAAAGAAATAAGACAGCATAGGTGTGGCTGGAACCATGGCACGTTTACCTCTACCTCAGGTTGTAAGGTGTTTGTGGAGCAGCCAAGGAGCAGGTTCTATGGGTCCCTGACCGAGGTGCTGCTTCTGCTGAAGTCAGCGAGGCAGAGCCACAGTCGGGTTTTCTCATGGGCTTCAGTGAAAACTTGTGTCAGCAGGAATCTCAGCCTATATACTGTTTTATCTTGGATATAAGACACAGATTAAACTCATTTGACTGGTGACTAGATTTACCTTGGCTGTTTTACGTCATGCAACACATAGTTGTGGGTAGCAAACAAACACCAGCCTGCTAACATCATTAACCATATGCTTATACATAAATAAAGTGGTAATTTCCAAGAAGCCGCGATAGCTTATGCTGTATTAGAAAAAAAAAAAAAACAACAACACAACCAACCAAGCAAAACACCCATCCACATGAAATAAAACTGGTTACAAGAGAACAATCACAGTTTGTAATGCTGAAATTTCCTAGCATTTCAGTTAGTAAAACGGTATCTATATCACAAAACTATAATTTCAGGCCAGTTGTCATTGATTCCTGTTAGTTTCTATATTTTTTTGCATTCACACATGTAATTATACACTCATAACATGTGCATGCCAAGTCTATACCTTCCCTCTGTTCTACTGCCCCTTTTTTTTTTTCTACTGGTAGTAAAAAAGCATCTGAGCCTTTTTATATAATGCTTGGGTTGAATTGTAAAACCGAAATATGAACAGTATTTCTTTCCCTACATATGCAAATTGTTTACTAAATAATAGTTTGTTTGAGGCCTTAAAACATAGAACAACAAAAGTTAAAAGAGTACATTTCTTGGCGTATGCCTGTTAGCAGAATGATATGCTTTCATACTAGTGCTCTAAAGCTGTATAATATTTTATTATACAATCTCCATTTTTAGAACTACATCACTATTTAATTATCTTAGCTAGTAAATTACTTCAAAAATTTATCATGAGCATATGTCTCTGAATAAATATGATAAGCCTTATATAGAGAAATTGCCTTAGATACCTAAGTTTGAACAATGTGCAAACCAAAATTTTCTGAAAAATCTTTAACACACAGTGTTAGAGGCTAAAGTGTTTCCAGCCAGGAGCCAAAACCATGATGTTCTACTACTTTTGAGAAGAGGAAAATCAGTGTTTACTGACGAAAGCAGACCACAGGTTGGACAGGAAGCACTGCAGTAGAAACAGCATTCCAGCTGGTACCCGTTCCCAAAACTGAGAGCAGTGATACATCACACCCTCTGAGTCTGATTCAGCTTTTGCTTGCAGTGCAGTCATAAATCTGCTTCTTCTGGCCAAGTGCATCAGACTTGCAACTACTTGGTATTGCTGAAAGACATATTTGGTCCATACAGAGCGCTGGTCCTTTCCTCAAATTTTGTGCCAGTAGGACTCTTTCATCTGCTGTACCTGCACCTTACCTGAACATAAATTAATTCTAGGTCTTCTTAACAATCATGTGATTTTATCTTGAAAGTAAGATAACATGTTCTAACTGGCATTTTAGCTTGTAAGCAAACACAAGATTTCACAGTACAGCTATTGAGACCAAGAAAGCTTACTGGAAGTGTCAGGTGAATACAGAAATAAAAGTTATGTCAAACAAACAAAAAAAAAAATGACAAAAAGCAAACACTCAAAAAAAAAAATCCACAGCAAAATCAAACCAAAACAAAAAAAAAAAACACCCTAAACAAACAAGAAACCACCCAACATCTCACATCTCAAGCCTCAGAGACCATGGTCTAATCAAGTCTACCTAGATAAAATTCATGTCTACACAAATATAACACACAATCTCATAAAAATATTTGCAGGGGACTGTCACTTTGGTTAGCAGCCAGAACACATGCTAGGAATACCTTAGTGCTGTACACCCTCATTGAAGACAGCATGCAGTATCGTTCCTTCACTGAAGAACTGGATGATGCTTACTGAATGAGACAAGAGGCACGTGAAACAAACAATAACCCCAGCTCATAATGCACAACAGTGGAAATAAGACCCTAAAGTTACCACTGCTTTCCTGAGTGTTGGTTTACAGAGATATTTCCTGGAAGCACTTTGCTACATCTCCTTAGAAAATATTTTTTTTCTTGTATTTCACCATTTGCTGATTAGGAATGAAAATATAAAATAAAAAAACAAAGGAGTGATAACATAACTTAAGAACTCTGAAAATTCATGAAATACACTAAAGGACAGAAAATCTGCAGCAGAGTTCAAAATTTTTAACAGTGTTCCAAGGAGTCCTTGTTTTCTAAATAATAACAATGGCTGTATAATCAGGACCTAAATAGTACATACAATAAAAGCATGTGTTTACGTGTCCTTTAAATGAAAGAACCTACAATAAATTTTGAAAGGTTATGTAGCTGTTGGCAGAGGTTACTTGCAAGAAGTAGACTTTCAACAATCAAAAAGAAGTTCTGACAAGCCCTAGAGCCCACCTTTGGTTTTAATGTTTGCGTTTGTGTTTCCGTAGTTTTTAATTTTGGCGATTACTGTCTAAAGCACATCTCTCCCTAGGACACCCATGCTGGTGTACACCACTGCCCAGAAGGGCACTGGGCTGGCGATGGATCCCCTGTCCCTGCAGCAGCGTGCTCAGTTCAGCATCACACCAACCGCAAGCCTTGTTTTCATGTCCATCACTACAAACCTGGATCGGTCTAGTCAAAGATTAATGCAGCTTTAGTTATTATTTTCTTCACTCGCCATGGTTATTTGGATCATACCAGCCACCTGGAAGTGAAAAAAAAGAGCAAGATGTATGGCTGAAGTCCCCTTGTCCCAGAAACACTAAACACTGTGTTTACATTAGCTCTATACCAGATAGGAAAAATCATGAGGTTCCTGGTTAAACTTGTACAACTGCTTCTTGTCACAACTACAAATGGTACAAAACCAATGAAACAATCCAAGGAATGTTTTTCTAGATGAATGAGCAAGGTCTCCCCTTACACCAAAATACTCTAAATGGCTTCACTACGGTGTGTATAGCTGGAGAATGGTTCTCATCTTCCACCTTTGAGTTATGTAGATAGTGATGGAACATGACAATGTTGCAAATGTCTCACAAAGACAGCCAATGTTTGGATGATCTCCAAATTATTTTTCTTTTTAATATTGTTCCAAAGCATCATTCTTCCTCTAACGCTTACTTCCAAAAGCTCTTTTTCTCTATTTGAAATGGAAAATTAGATTTGCAGAGCCAAAAATAAGTTACTGTTTCTGTGCTTGTATAAATACCAGTCTGATCAGAACACCCTGTATTATTGGGGTTTTAATTTTCTTTTGAAGAGACCAAGCTATGTTAAGCAGCCTTTAGCAAGCTGTCACAGATGAGACCAATAAGCACATCCTGACTTAACACACATCAGGGGTTGCCAAGGATACACTGTCAGGGGACTGGGGTCAGGAGTCAAACTGACCAATATTGAGTAAATTACATTGGTTCGAATGATTCCCCCTGAGCTAGTAATGATATGGTATGCACATAGTTTTGCTCTGCAGACTGATAAATACTGCATTTGAAGGCTAAACAAGAAACAAAGCATGGAAAAATGATTCTCTATAGATGGCCATAAACATTCATTCACATTGTCTTGAGATTAAAAAAAATACTAACATTGAAATGATCTCTGTTACTCTCCTAAAGAAATGTAACAAAAGGACGGAGGCTTTTCACTTCAAAAAGCAAAACAAGCAATTAGCTAAAATAATGGGAAAGGGCAACATATGCAAAAGGGACCAAATCACTTCTCCTATTGTGTGATTTGTACAGTCCTCTGTTGATATGAAAGATACTACAAAATCATTACTAAACAGAACTGTTCATGGACCTTGCCATAGCTAGGACTATGAGCTTCCTTATTTCCCCCCATACCTAATGCTTTTTTTTTTTTCCAGTCATGAGTCATCTGAAAGAAATAGCACAACTTTGGTCCCCGATTTAGAATTATGATGCATTTCTGGATGCTCTTGGCTTGCAAGTGCTGTTCAATTCCTGATTTCTGCTGAAACAACTTACAACAAATTCACTGTGCAGCAAATGAACTACGCTGGCCTTGTGCTAATGTTTGAACTAAATGTAGGCAAGGTCTATTGGCAACCGAACACACAAGTATAAGAAGGAATCTGACGCTGACCAGCCAACACACCACACAAGCCTTTCCTGATTTCTGTGAGACCCAATGAGAGGTGACATTTGTAAAATCAGCAGAGCTCAAATTTACATTTAGAAGAGAACTTTGCAAATGTGACATCCTTCGCAATTTAAAATCTTATTTATTTGTTCATTGCTTGTATTGTCTTGCTTCTCTTATAAATTCTTCTAAGTATGTCAAATCGGTATTAGGAAAAGTATTTGACTTCTCCTTTCTTTTCATTTGTTTAGTCCATATTTTTCTTTCACGATCCTTATTTTCATCCTCTTTACATTTTAGTTTGGTTTTGCTATTTTTTTTCAAGATCACTTTTACTGTATTTTCTTCTTTGAGCTGTTTCTTTTTCTTTCTCTTTAATGCATATTCCCCTCCCTGATCCTTGCTACGAGTGAGCACAGACAGCAAATCTTTCCACCTTCCATATCTGTGTCTCCAAACTAACAGATTTAGCATCTTTCAAAACAAGGTACTTTATGCTCTGTCAACAATGCTTTAAAAATTGCTCTTGCCCCCTGTATGATGATTTTTGTCACCAGTGGTTATATAATATTTGCATATACATGCACACATCATTGTTTGTTACCAAACACTCGGTACCATGTTGTGAACTGATTTCTCCATTAACCTCCTGTCAGAAAATAACATAACCTCTTTTTCTCACAAATGCAAACTGTTTCAGATCCTGTCTCTCCTTTTCTGTCACTGCTGGGGTGCTGGGCTTTGAAGATAAATTTTACTGAAGAAATACAGAGAAGTGGCTGCTGCTCACCAGATTCATGCTGTTCATGCTCGTTGTTGTATAAGAGTAGTCACGACCACTCCAAGCAGGGCTTGCTCAACGGTCGCCCAGCTACCCAGCCCTTTCTAATCTGATGTGTACCTCTGGAGTATTAAACACAGGAGAGAAAAGGTGGAAGTTTTATCACAGACACCCACTTTGCTCCTGTTGGTGTGGGATTTTTTGGCCTCAGTGAAACCTACCATCCAACTGCTTTGTCCAAAAACCTTCTGCGGAGGAAGGAAGGAGTAGCAAGGGATGACTCTGTGGTGTGGGAGCAAGCCTATAGTTACACCAGATTAGACAAGACAGATCCACGTGGCCAAAGAAGAGCAGAGAAGTGCCTGCAGAGACACTTAGAAGTTGCCCAGGAGCTCCTTTTAGACATTAGCTACTCCGCTCTTCTCGGTGCAGCCGCCAGTAGTGCAATGAAGCGGTGCATTACTGTGCCACCTCCCTGCTGACGGAGGCTGCCGACTCCCAGACCTGAGCTGCGATCCAGGCTCCGTAGCACTGGAAACCTCTGGGCGCTGCTTTAAGGCTGAGGTGAAAGCCTGTGGCATCAGTCCTTTCCCTTTGCTGGGCAGCTTTCCAGAGTGCATTTCAGCGTATTCTTCAAAGAACATCCAAAAACAGTTTAGCCCCTTTTCATGGAAAACTCTGTTCTACTTGAATTTTAAGCAAGGGGGATTTTTCTATGCTCAATTAATAGAATTATATTAAAATAGAATGATATGATATATAAAATATATCAAGCAGCATCAGTGTAGAACTGCAGACAGATCTCAAGACTTCAGGCATAAAGAACCATAAAGGTAAAAAATGCCTGATGTATTTTCAACAAAATATCTTTTTATATTAATTTCATCTTGATCTGTATATGTACCAAAATTGCTTTTTCCTTCTGTGGTCATCATCAGGATTAAACACTATACAGCCCAGAAAAAGGAATAACATATCTCTCCCTCTGTATGTTGAATGGATTTTAAAGGAATGCACAACCATTACTTTAATATTGACAAACAGTATTAAGAAGACAACATGCAAAGGAGGTGAAAATTAGGAAAATGAAAGAAAGCAGGGAACAAGCATAAGATTTCAGTCTACAGAAGAGCAGGACTGTGTGGTTGGCTCTTGGAACTGAACAGATGCCAGTGGTTACTGCCCCTTTTTCCACGTGTAAATGGGGCAATGCATTCCCTGAAACTGGGAAGGTTGGTTACCATTGCCACCGCTTGTTGTTGAGGCGGGTACTTCTATGGCAGAGTGTTGCAAAGCCTGTCTCAAAAGCAGAAATGCAGGTAACCAGTACACATTCAATGGTAGGAAGTTTGACAACATGACTGGGCAAACTAGTCTGTATCTTCTGAAATACCTGTGCATTAGGGAGAAACAAATACTACTCCAAATCCCACTTAATTCAGTGTTTCAGGAGAGCTATCACAGAACTACATAAAACCCCAAAATTTATCTATATTTTCTCTTCTGTTGGACCAGCTGTGCAAGTGAGAAAGTACATTGCATGGAGAAGGGCACCTTATGTCGCTACACGGACTGAGCCCTGACTGATTACTTTAAGTACACTTGTTTTAGTCACATAAGCTCCACGTCCTACACTGATTACATTGTAATTTCGCTGTTGGTATCAATAGAGATGGTGACTTACGAGTGCGGCACTAAACTTATTCCACAGCAAATAATGACTGAGATTATTAATAAATCACAGCTCCATTGATACAAAGAAGACTAATTCTTTATAAAGTGCACTACTTAAACTACAATTAGTTTATTCATGCTCTGGCAGCAGGATATATTGTTTTAAGAAGTGCAGTAAGATCTTCACTCAAGATTTAAACTGTTGCAAACAACTCCCTTTACACTTCCAAGCTTGCACCGCTGTTCATTTGTAATGCACAGCTCGTCTTCCTGGATAATGATGCAAAGGTCTCATTTCTCCGAAAAAGACAGGTGCAAAAGAAAGACTAAAGAGAGCATTGCAGTTTCTCTATTCAAATGTCTTGATTTTGATGAGAGCATTGTTTTCCTAGAGTCACTATCTAGAAGTTAACTCAGTTAATTCAAAGGACTAACATGAGTAAAAAGCTGTTTGCTCACAGAAAAACAGTATGAAAAATTACATAGCACATGCATATGCTGTCTATGCAAATATAAATTTCTCATCACCTGCCACTTAAAAAAAAAAAAAGAAAAAAGGAAAAAAAAGAGAGAGAGAGAGTGTTGCTTTGCTCTTTTTCTACTTATGTAGTACGCAAGAATCTGCACACCAGATTACTTTGACTTAATACCTGCACAGGTCCATCCTGGAGCAGCAAGACTAATGAGAATAACTAACCACTGCCTCCTTTACCAAGCGAGTACAAAGCAAATGTGATCAAACCAAAATGGAAACCATTTATGAGTCTGCCTAAGCCTGCACAGGCTGCACAAAGGACAAACCAGTAGAAGTCTGTTGTCTTTCCAGCTTATCCTTTTGCTAAAATGTCTAAAACCAACTTCCATCTTCCCACGTTGCCCAATTAAAAAAAAAAAACAAAAACCAAACAAAAAAAAAAAAAAAAAAGAGAATGCTTGCATAAAAAAAGCCTGCAAAAACATTACATACAAGGAATTAATCCAGATAGTGTATAATTATTTTTTAATTATGTTCTTGCTGGAATTTTATAAAAAGTATGAAATACAGTACTTGATAAATTTGATCCTTGCAATTGATAAATTCAATATTAGCTAATAAAGGGTAGTATTTTCAAACTAGTGGAGCCATCTTAGGTAGCAACATTAGTTGTTTAAAAGCCCAATTAAAAAAAAATTGTTCACTGTAAAGGAGAATTACACGTTTAACAGCTTCCTACTGTATTACCAAAAACAGTAGAATCTTCTAAAATCTCCCAATTTAAGGCCTCATTAACTTATGTAATAACTTGCATGGTGAATTCACAATGCTGTAGTTAAAGGTCAACAGGCATTTAGCATAAATGTTTAAAAAACATTCTGTGAGAAGCACCACTCTCCGTTACATAGCTACGGCTAACTTGGGTGACGCACTCCAAGTAGAGTTTCAAACTAATTTTTTTATAAGAAATTTCTACTAAAATTATGAGCATTTAAATTCCAGAACAAATTGCCACAGATTTTTAAAATAAATTGATGAGTTTAAGTTAAAATTAATTAAAGATGGATCTTTTAAGAAATACAGCAGTCACTTTTTCTTCAAAGGGCCAGAATCACTAAAGAAACACAGACTTCAGACTTCAAAATTCATGGATACCAAGGATTTTCAAATTGCCAACCATTTTAAACATTACTTTTTTAAGAAAATTTCATCTTTTGTGATATTGACCAGGTGAAATGAAAATGGGGTAGAGGCCTTTGCAGGGGAAAAAAAAAATCTATAGAGAAAAGACATAGCAAAGGAAAACCGAACAGCAAGGTGCTGTGGATACGTAAAGGGCAGGCTGAATGAGGAAACCTGGATTCGTGTTTCTCATTTATCTCTTTGCTTTTTAGCATTGCTCCAGCAATAAAGGAGAAGTAAAGGCAATTTAGCTGGCCGATACACTTTGGCTTTTAGGATAATCCAGAGAGGAGCAGGACAGGCAGAACCTTGGTGGTTACTGAGGCAACCATGCCAACCATTAACACTACTTTACTGTAGATAAATTAATTTGATGAAGAAAAGAAGATAAATATTCCCTCCTAAATGCCACTTGTGGGACCACTTGAGGGGTGCCATGTCTAGACTGTTTTCCCCGGTTTACAAAACAGTGTCATCCTGGAGTGAGCCTGGCGGAGGACCACCAGGGCTGGAGCTCAGCAGGCACACAGAGGTGCTGAGGGATATAGGCTTACAGGGGAGGGAAGCTCAGGGAGACTGTGTTGCTGTCATCTGCTCAGATGGACAGTTGGAAGCAGATGGAGCCAGGCTCTTCCCGGAGCTGTGTGATGACGGGACAAGAGATGACAGGCAAGCCTCTGAGCACAGGCAGTTTTTCTATCCTTGTAGGGTGGGGGACACTGGCATGGATACCCAGAGGAGATTTGATGTCTCTGCCCTCACAAGTGCCCAGAACTTACCCTGAGCAACCTACTGCAGCTGGACCTGCTCTGAGCAGGAGGCAGGACCAGATGCCTCTGGATGTCCTGTCCAAGCTACATTCCTCTGTGACTGTAAAATTTCAACTGAAGGCAAAATTAAGTCATTTTCACTTTCAGATTTAGGGGCTTTTTTTTATGCAGGTCCTACATATCAATGTTTTAATGTAATAATATTATACATTTAAAACTACTTGCTCCTCTTCCCTTAATGGAAAAGGCAAAAATAAAAAGTCCTCATTCACAGCATATGTCCCCATCAAGGAAATCTACAGTCTTTGTGCAGTTTGGAGGGCAATGCCCATCTGTGGAAAACACACTTGTATCTTAGTTTCAAATACCAATAAGCATAATAATTCCAATGTACACTCACCCTGACTAGGACAAAGCAGGTACTGTTCAGCCCAGGTCTCTAGTCCAAATATTTTTATCCTGGATTCAAGACAGGATAGTCAAAGAAGCTTCATGAATGTGTACGTTCATATTAACCATCTACAAAATAATTCTTACTAATGAGAAAAATAAAAAAGAGCTAGATTTAGCAAGAAAATAATTTCCTACTTATCGTCAAAGCAAATGATCAACTGCCCAGAATAAGCCCCTTTAAAATTAAGAGGTGATCTTAAAAGTTGTGAGATCTTAAAAAAAAAAAAAAAAATAATAAAAGTTGGGTTCTTATGAAGAGAAGAAAAACTTGGAAAAAACCCACTCAATTTATTTCTTAAAAATTTCCATGAATAAAATGATGACACATGCATCCATTCTAATAAAATGCTTAAATTTAATCAAATCAGTACTTCTGGAAAAGAATATTTTAACCACCAAATTTAATGTCTAGAATGTAACATGTTGATGCATTGTTATATAACATTATTGTTTATATATATTTTTTTATATATTTTAGCACTGTTATATGTTTTCAACAGATTTTATACTTGGTGCTTGAATTGTTGCCGGAGTCCTCCCCTCAGCCACCCAGAACTCTGCAGTGCCCAGTTACGGGGGGGCAGCAGCCGTGTCACAGCACCCAGTGTCGGTGCGTCCAGTGCGGGAGTCCCGGGCAGAGGGGGAGGCTCAAAGAAGGGAAACGCTATTTTGCCTCAACAGACAGACTCTTGTCAGTCTCTAGTGTGTCACAATCGGCCATTAAGGAACCTCTTGTCTGAAATACTATCCACTGGAATGAAAAGTCCAGACACCAGTGAACGTCCTAGTGAGGAGATTGGTTTTAAATGAGTAAAATACGGGAAAATTCTGCGAATTTCAGGGCTACACTAAAGAAACTACATTCAAATATAGCAAGAATTACAGTATCTTTGGTTTGACAGGAAGGTCACATTTACTGTCAAGAAGCAGAAATCCCACGTTCTGCTTTCTGTTAGGCACGTAGCCCATGAGAGCGCTGGAACGTGACGAGGGGCGGCTGCATGGCAGGAGGGCACTGGGCAGAGCTCTGCTAACGTTTCAGTTTGGCAGTGCACTTCTGAGGTTAATCTCTTGACTGCCTTCGGTTCCTGGGCTTTAGTTTGCTTTGTGGGGTGGTCAAAAAACATGTGACTGGATCCTTTTCTGATGCAACTATAGTAAACTCAATTTAGTGGTCCCCCAGCTCCTACTGTGAGTTTGGTCCACACGATGAGATTGGAGCTAATCCAAAATTAACTCAGCAAAACAGGTATGAATATTGGGTCTTCAGTGACAGTTGCTTCTTTCTACACACAGATGCACTTCTTTTTGCACTGATTTCTGTAGAAACAGCTTTAAAGACATGGAAACTACTGCAAATGTCAATCCCTGTCCCCGCTTTGGAAGTCGTGTGTAGATCAAACTGCCTTTGCTGAAATACATCGTCCTCGAGCCCTCATATGATGTCTCTAGCTATAACAGCTGTTCCCCTGTTTCTACACACATTTTTAAGTTCCTACAGTTTTTCTTACCTAAATGATCAATTGTAGATAAGAATCATTCAGAAGAGCGGTAATTCAGTAAAAGGCTCCGAACTTGGACTTCCTCCTGCTCCAGGCAGTAATTAGTCTTCAGAGAGCAAAGGAGATGCTTCTGTGAAGGAAGAAAGAGGAAAAAATGACTCCCAGTTTCTATAGGAAATGATAGCTTCTTTAGCATGTGTTCTCCATAGCCTCACACAAATTGCTCTGGTAATGAAATGTTGCAATACTTTGCCTGGTGCAAGGCAAGCTAGACACTCAGTGATGTTAAGGTTGAAAATTGGATGTGCCAAAAAAACGTTTGCTGGGTTTGCAATATTGATAACTACGCAGTGGGACCTGCCAAAAACTCCCACACCCCATTTTGGTCACACACATTTATAGTCATTCTGCAAAACAACCTGGTACAGACTGGATCTAACTCTAAATTGCATTGCTACAGCTTGGATTTAATATGTTTTTTCTAGAAAAGCACTTAAGCAGATTCTCATGGCTGACTTACATTAATGAGTCTTAATTACATGCATAATATAGGTGCTTTAATGCTTTTCCAAAGCAGGTTCCATATCGTGATGATGGCATTTTGGTCCCCTATTCTTCCTGTGATGTTCAAACCTCATAGTGCTCAACATGTATCTTCTCCTTGTACTGTTCAAATTTTTAAAGTTTTTAAAGTAGTTAACATTTAATGATAATCTTTTATTAGTCCTGAGTGTTTTGATATGACTGATCCCTACAAACTTACTGCTTATTTTCTCTTAAACTCATGTCTTTTTGTCAAGACTTCAGCAGAATTTAAATCATAAAGTTATTAAAAAAATAAAATAAAACATGTAACATTTAATTAACCAGAAATATATACGCAATGTTAGATTGTGGATTAAAACAAAAGCCATGAAACACAGACAAAACAAACTAACCTACCTTGCTTTAGGAATTCGTATCTTATTAGGGACATATCTTGATTAGAGTCATTCGCAAGACTATGAGGGCCTGCATAAAACAATGTACAGACTTGTAAGAGTCAGGTCAGCCTGAGAACTTCGAGGCAGCCCGGTTTTTGCACAGCTGAAACCGATCTCCTCACGTTACTTCAGAAGAGGCATCTCTTGATGATTAAAAGAAAAATCTGGCAAGAAAAACAAGAACTAATATGTATTTTATGCTTCAAGTACTTCCTATCAGTTGCTATATACATAGTTAGATAACAACCTTGGGCTGGGGGGGGGGGAGGTATCATTTGCTTTCTACATACACACACACACATTTTCTTGGTAAAGTGAAAGGAAGCTCTGTAATCATCCATGTAATGCTTGTGCTTTTTCACCTCCCAGTTAGGTGAGCTATTAATTTCTTGAGCAAAAGGGAGATTACAGCAGCTTGGCAGAGAGATGTCTCAGCAGCAGGCAAAAAACGAATACTTGCCTAAAAAAGTGTCAAAATGTGGATGTGCCTCCAATAATTTAAAAAATAGAAGGTGATAAGTTGAAAATGTCAGGTAATTGGCAGACAGATAGAAAGTTAAACTGTGTCCTCAGTGAAGAAAATTAACCAGCAGCTGCCAGCAGAGGCCCCAAGGTCATCTGAATGTCAGAATCAAGTAAGGGCCAATCATTCAGAAGGGGCTCGCTGCTGATATTTGCCCTCCCTGGTCATTTTCAGATCTCCCAGGAACTGCCCTGAACTACTGCCAACATGTGTTCATTTCTAAAAATTACATAGATTGTGATTTATTACCCATCACGCTACAAAAATCCACTGTGAATTAAATCAGCCCTTTGTTTAAATTGCTACTCTGCAATACGTATCATATCATCATAAATGACATTGAAGTTATAATCTACAGTAGTCTGCTTCAGCCACTGATAAGGCTCCACCAAGGGACGATCAATACTTACTATTCATTTTTGAAATTATCTTCACATTGATCCCTGAACAAGCGCCAGCAACACAGAGGCACAGTGGCTTTAATACAATAATTATATAAAGGTTTACAGGCTCATCCTCCCAGCCAATAAAAGCTGTCAGCTGGCAGGGACAGTTACAATCCCATAATCCATCAAAATGCTGTTCCCTGACCTATGGGCTTCTGGGCTTTCGGTAGACCTCGATAAACATGCTTACGGAGGAGAGAATAGCAACAACCACTAGCAAGCAAAAGCATCGGATTCATATTGCCAATTACAAAAAAGTATCTCTCCTGGCACGTCACCCCTTTCATCAGAGCAACAAAAAGGTGCATTCTGATTGTAACGCACCAAAGAGGGAGCGATGGGATGCGCACACGTGTGTTCTCGCACAAATCCCCTCTGTCTTTTCCGCGGGTGACTTCAGATCGAATTATAAACTATAACGAAGTAAGCTCACGGAGCTGGTATCAGATATAGCTAATTTAGAGAGAAACAGTTAAGCACTGCATACACAGAAAAACAGGACTACTCAAAGTTTGAAAGCAGAATATTGAGAGCCTAAGAATAAAATGAAGCTGCCGTCCAGGAGCAGAGGAAAATCCGGATTAGGTGGATTGTGAATGACTCTCTAGCATTCAGACAAGATGCCAAGCTATATTTTTTTTCTCTATGTGTGAATTTGTATTTTCACACAGATGGGGCTAAACAAATCAGTTTGTTTATTAGTTGAGCTACAGAAGTTCAAATTTTGCATATCAATTGAAGCCATATAAGAGGGGAGCATTTATTTTATAAGCAAAGTGTTTGGTGAAACTGCAATGATTTACTCCAGCTATGTACTTTCTGATGATATCAAAATAAAAATAAGGTAGAGTGGATTTGAGGCAGAAGGTTTAAGGAGAAAAGGCAGAGAAGAAAATTTAAGATACGGAACAAACAAATAAAGAAAAAAGAAAGAAAGTGAAGAACAGGGACGGGTGCAATGCTGGAATACTTAATGATGTATAACATCAACACTGCTCCTTGTATTACTGTCTGCCACATCAGTTATACCCCTCCTTCACTGATCCCATTGTCAGCTTCACAGTATTATCATGTACACAAGCGGCACAGAACCTGACTGGGATTAGCAGGCACAATTTGCGTTTCAAGTTCACCCTTTAAATGCCTTATTTGACTTACAAGAATACTGATTAACAGCTCTCTATTTGTTGTTTTGGTCTTTTTTTTTACCATCCCAAACTATGTTAAAAAAAAATAATAAAAGAAAGCATTCCCACAATGCAATTCTAACATTCGGTAGGGGAAAAGAAATACTGAATATTCAAGTTTCACAGCATTACGTGGAGTTCCTTTAGGAAACAGGTGCAATTTCTAGAGAATCTTTCCTAGTTACTTCTGTGGCTTGGGATGGTTTTGGTTTGTTTCCAACCAACACAGAAGACATCCCACTATGGTATGATTTGACTTAACTCCAATGTTCAAGTGTGACAAGCGATATTTGCCAGCTGAGAACCTTGCCTGTGACTTGACTTTCAAAGCTATTGAACCCACATAATGTGAACAAAACAGAGGCATAAAGCTGATGCAAGCTGAAGGCAAGTACAATCTAAGAAGGAATACAATAGCATTTTAAGTCTCCTGAATTAAGAAGTTCAGACCTTAATGATTACATTAAGTATTTGATAAAGCAAATTTCTTTCTTAGTAAAGTTTGTTTGATTGGGGTTTTTTGTTTGTTTGTTTGTTGTTGTTTTTTAATGACCAGTGGTAACAGGATTTTATTTTTTCCCTACCTACAGAAATTATTGTTCCTTAGTGTGAAATACAATTTAAGTCAGTACTTATTCCTAATTGTTTAAAAGACTAATATACGTGTAAGTTTAAATCGTACAAAAAGGCTTCCTCCGCTGATAGCGGTAAAAGTTGGAACAGCTGCCACCCATCAACGTGCAACAGTAACCAAACTAATGTGCAATAAAAACAGATCTCTTCACAACAAAAAAGTGTGCAGTGGCCCTTGTGAGGTCAAGTGTGTTGCCCCCATTCTCTAACAACTTTCATATATGCAAACTTTGATGGCTTATTGATAACTACTCATTTTCCTCTTTGTTCTTTTAGAGACATAAGGCAAAGTAGTGTTTTACTATGCGATCTGGGAGAGTGCATCATCTTGCTTTTATAAGCACAAAGCATCTTGTATCTTTAAAAAGAAAAAAAGCTCCTGTACAGAATAACAACTCAAATACCAAGCTAATTGTACCCAAATGACTACAGCAATATCCATAGCCTTAACTGTCAGCCCATGCTTGGGTCTTAAAGTTAATATGGGTTAAATCTTGCACGGAATTGCCTGTACTTGCCAAATTACTCCCCCAAAGAAATGTTTGTGATCTCCCATTAGTCATATACCTTGGATGACACCTGGATCACCCCATTCCTTTCAATGAATTTGCACAGGTAAGACTGATTAGCACTCTAATTGAGAATTAATAAACACTCCAGTTAATGACAGTTATAGAATTTCCATTGCCCCTTATTGATTGCATGGGTTTTGCAGGCTGGCAGTAGACCATAAAAGAAAAATCACCATACCTGCATAAAAACATCCCCTTCTCAAGCCCCATGCATTTTGGAAGATAACATACAACATATAAAGAAAATACAGACAATTACTACTGCACTAATATTACTTAATTCTAAATTGTACATAACTTTGGTCCCAGGATTGGACTTCCTCTCCTGTCAACAACCTCTTCCCATTTCTCTAGCAACTCAACATGTATGCAGGAGTTAAAGACCTATATTAAGTCAACGCTCCATCTCCCTGCCAACGCAAGATTCTTCCCCACAGCGCATGTAGGCAATAACACGCCTAAAGAAGGACAAATTATAAAATCAACCCACCATAATTTGGGATTTGTCATCCAGTTATGTGAAAAGGCTGGAGTAATTTGCCAACATAAAGATGGTCTCATACAGTGTACTGTCGACAGCTAGTATTGTAATGATAATGAAGCTATCTCTGTAGAACTGACACAGATGCATAAAGTGGTTTTTGAATCTGATATTAGCAACAGACACTCAAAACAAAACTGAAATATTCTTATACATTTAAAGGATTAATATAAATAGGTCTCTAGGAATACAAATGCCTGAAGCTTCAACTCCAGTAGCGACATTTTAAAATGAGACAGTAAAACTTTGCTTTTTGCTAAAGCTTCTTCAGACATAAGGGGTTTGTATGAGATTTGAGAAACCAAAACATCTGGTTTGGATGTTTTGAGGTTATACTGTGATGGCACTGTACTGACATTCTGAACTGTTACATCTGAACGTGGTGTAAAATTATGCAATGTTTGTTAAAGAAAGAGAGCCATAAAGAAGGATCAGCTAAAAAAGTAAATCAAGCTAGATATGCTAGAACAGACACATCTTGGGTTTAACCCCATCAGGGCCCTTACAATATTTGTTATGTGACAAATGGGAGATTAATCCGTAGCCTAATAGACTTTCTGGTACTATTGACCTATATGAACAAAAATAATAATACAAAAAATAATTTAAATTTATCTTTTGCTTACTAAATAGGACAACAACAGCTCATGCTTTAGGGTACCATTTCTGAAACAGATGCACATATAAAAATTATTCTCTAATACACCATTAGTGGAGCTAATAGATAAACTCACTGATGAATAAGCAATCATGCTGGATAATTATTATTTTCGAGTTACAGATCTTATGTGGCCAGCATTCACATTGCCATATAGAATCATTAGTCTTCTGACACCATATCATTTCCCAAAACAAATTGCACTCTATATTTAAAAAAATAAAGGCAGGACAGAAAATTATTCCATCATTAACAGAGACGTCATAACAGGTAGATTTGGCAGCTGGAGGTTCAAGAGAAAACAGAACAGTCTAGAGACAGTTTCTCAGCATAAAGAAGAGGGAACTGTCAAAGCCCTAACATTAAACTAACACACAAGGAAGAGAAAAAGGTAAAGATCTGCACAGGAGAAAGAATTATTCTGTCAGAGATAGCAGAATGATCAAGAAAAATAAATTAGGTCCTCAATAATGCAGATAAACAGGTGTGGCTTTTGTGAAGGGAATACACTGCCATCTGTTAAGTGAAAGCCATGTTTCAATGGTTTGCAACAAGAGTTTAAGGAAAAGTAATTTAGGTAGTAGAGTTAGTAGCAGAGTTTAATTTGCTTATAGAAGGACAAGAAGACAAAGTTACATCATTAGAACCAGATAATTAAGAAAAAGGCATAAAAAAGGTGAGGTTAGAAATATGATTTTAAAAAGCTAACATTGTATTTTGTTTTTACCTGGCAATTAAAAAAAAAGAATACTACTGCACTGAGAAAAGAGGTCTGGTGAATTGTTGGAAGACAAGAGCAGACCACTAAAAAATTAAAACCTAACAATGAGTCATAAAAAGGAAACATATCTTCACACTTATACCATTGATTTCATGAGGAAGGGAGAAAGAGGTGACAGGAAAAAGACACAAAGGGTGGGTATGGCTGATGACTTCAGGTGTTAAGCTTCCAGTCTTCAAACCAACCAGCGGTTGTGCTAGGAGGACCAACCATGGAGATCTGACAACCAGGGAAAAAAATAATCATCTTGGCAAACATAGTGGTAATTTCAGAGTAATCCAATGTAGAAGACTGGAAAAATAGGTTACGCAAACAGGTACAGAAGTTCCAGTACTGCACATGGGATCCCCACTGTTCCTTCTGAAGAATCATAGCTGGACCTGAAGACTCATAGCCAGTTTGATGGTGGTACCGAACCGAGGAGCGGCTGGTGGCCCAGCAGCTGCGCTGCTGCTCAGCCAGAGCCGGGCAGGCTGGGGGGTCGGCAGAGGAGCCCCATGGAGCCCAACCACAGCCAGTGTCGGGTCCTGCCCCTGGGCAGGGACAGCCCCACGCACCAGCATGGGCTGGGCTGGCCTGCTGGGGGGCAGCTCTGCGGGGAAGGGCCTGGCAGTGCTGGGGGGCAGCACGTTGCCCCTGGGCCAGCAGCGTGACCTGGTGGCCAAGGGGCCAGTGGGACCCTGGGGGGTGTGAGGAGAAGCATGGCCAGCAGGTCGAGGGAGGGGATGCTGCCCCTCTGCTCTGCCCTGGTGAGGCACATCTGGAGTGCTGGGTCCAGTGCTGGGTGCCCCAGTTCAGGAGACAGGGAGCTACTGGGGAGGGTCCAGTGGAGGCTGTGAAGATGATGAGGGGCTGGAGCATCTCCCTGAGGAGGAAAGGCTGAGGGAGCTGGGGCTGTTCAGCCTGGAGAAGAGGAGGCTGAGAGGGGACCCTGTCAGTGCCTACAAATATCTTCAGGGCGAGTGCCAGGAGGACGGGGCCGGGCTCTTTCCAGTGGTGCCCAGTGACAGGACAAGGGGCAATGGGCACAAACAAGAAGTTCCACCTGAAGATGAGGAAGAACTTCTTTACCCTGAGGGTGCCAGAGCACTGGGACAGGCTGCCCAGAGAGGCTGTGGAGGCTCCTTCTCTGGAGACATTCAAACCCGCCTGGACGTGACTGTGCAACCTGCTCCAGTGAACCTGCTTGAGCAGGGGGTTGGACTGGATGATCTCCAGAGGTCTCCTCCGATGCTGACCAGTCTGTGGTTCTATGGCAAGACACTGCAGAGCTAGCCAGACATCATCCTGCTCTCCAGAGGGTATCCTCATTGCTCATCCTGGGCTTCCACTTTAAATTACTCTCATACACAAAAATGGTTATTATATGCGGTACAGCTATTGAGAATTCTGCAAAGCAGGTTTTAAAACCATGAAAACACAGCAGGCATCCAGGATCTTCTGAGCGCAACTACAAGCTGGCACAATTCTGTAACAGAGAATAAGGCAAAAACTGACCCTCACATGTTAGCAAGACCAAGAGATATGTGATCAGCAAGACTGCAAGACTGTAATTGAGGCAAAATCTACATTTTATTCAGACTGCCCAAGGAGGGTTAATCCGTCTGGATCTATTTCATTTCAGGAAACAAATATCTAGCAGAAATGCAGGTAGGGGAAGTAGAATATGTTTTTATATGTATCCAATGCAAATCTACACAGGATCCAGCCTATGCATGCCCTAGAAGTGGAAACAAACCCAAGGGAGAAATATTTCAAAGCATGGGAAGGAAGGGGTGAGAGCTGACAAAGGCATTTGAAGGTAGATGGGAATAATGGGAAGGGGATAGTCATGCACCTCGTGCTATTTTTGATCACTTCCAGATGAATTATTTGCTGCATTCCTTCAAATCCAGGACAAGAAGATACTAGGATCTATGGATCAAGGCAGGAGTCCTTGACATACAGGATATTTTTCAGAATTGAAAATGATATTGTGAAGTACTACTGGCAGGCTAGCAAAAGGTGAGCATGAAGATGGCTTGAAGTCCTGTTTAAGGATATCTGACTGTGTCTTCATGTATTCATTGTCTCTTCAGTTACTAAATCCCATGCTAGGTGCATGTGTATTGAGAGGCAAAAACATACACATAAGGTCTTACTTAGGCAAGATTACTTTTTTTTATAGATATTAAGAAAAATACAATCTTTATCCCCAGCTGCCATCTATTGTATGTATTTTTAATTCTTTAAGGGTATTATTCACCTACTACTCATAAAATGCATGCATATAGACACCATAAAATCGGGGGGTGGGAGCGGGGGGTGGGGGTGAAGCTTAATCTAAGCTTTTCTGAATATTGGGCATTTTCTGCAGCCAAGTGTACTCTGTCTGTGATGGTAACTGGTGAGTGATCTCCTGTCTTTCTTTTGACCCACAACGTTTTCCATCTTATTTTGTTCTCCCATCCTGTTGAGGAGGGGGAGTGGGAGAGCAGCTGGGTGGGCAACTGGCAAACAGCCAAGGTCAACACCATAAATAGACAATGAATGAACTGCTGACATCACAGACCATATATAACTTGGCAAATTATGTTCTGTTCTATCTTAGTCAAGAAAAAAACCCCTATCATTCAACATTAAGCAAGTTTCAGTAACATAAAATGTAATAATTGCTTTCATACAAATTTGAGCTGGGAAAAATCAGATAGACAGAAGCCAGTACAGCTAGGCTCCCTTCACCTCCTTTTGTGTAAAGAAGCTGAATGCCATTCAAATAAAATTAACCCCAACAGTCCTGCAAGTTCCATCATCAAATGTGCATCAAAAACTTCCAAAGGTAGGATAAGATACCAATACCAAGGTTTGGCTAAGTCAGTTTGTTGAGTCTCTGCCAAGTATAGATTTCCTGCAAGAGCTCGGTGCTTTTAGTTGTTCAGTAGAAAAGGGCTGGTACCAGACAGCTTTTTTATGAGATGTAAAGGCACAGGAGGGTTGCAGGAATTGGTTTGATGAGCTTCCAGTGTCAGAAAGTGAGTTTTCCAAAAAGGCTGTAGAGATATGAACATGGTTCACTTAAACAGAATCTGTATATCTGCCTCTGAATTAGGCACTTTGTAAATATGTTTGCCACTGAAAGATTCCTCAGAAAAGCAACCTAAAGAGCAGAAGTTGCCTGAAGGCCACATCCAATAAACTCCCAGCAGCACTGTGAAGTATTTTGCCCCAGGGACTGCCCACAGAAGTTTAACACAAATCCTATTCCCTGGATTTGAATCAAGTACAAAGAGTATTCCTTGGATACCTGTCTTTGCCACACTATATCCTCAGCTATAGTCGAGATATTCTGTCTATAAATATCAATCAGAATCGCTTTTTTATTGCCATTATTACATTGATCTACAGTTTGCTATACCCAGTTCTGACAATTTATTCAATATACAACTATGTTACGCATTTGAGAAACAAAACTGCTGCACTCTTTTGCACTGCCTAAAGCCTGCAGAGCAGGATACCTACAAACAGCATGTTTATGTGAACTTCAAATGACTTGCTCTAAAGCAAGACTGTTGAGACATATGCAGCGTTGCCTAAATCTAATGAAAATATCACAGCAAACCAAATACTAAAGTGCTAACCTAATAGTTTAACTGTACATAGAGTAGAAGGGTATTTGAGTAATTCAATCTGTTGCTAAAGGACACATTTTTCTGTACCAGGACGTGGCATCAGAATACTTACTTGGAATTATTAATTGCTATATTAATTGCATGGTTGCTAAAATAGGAATATGCTACATACTGAGTATTTCATAACACTGGGAAGAGTTAAGCTGCTATCAACTAAAATTCATTCTCTTCAGCATCCGAAGAGCTATCATTTTTTTTGTTGTTACAGACTAATTTAAACCAAAATACATTTTAAAAAGGGTGATATTAAACAGAACAGTTTAGTAAAACCAACATCTTCTTACCAACTTGATGTAAATGGTGGGTGACTGTCACAAAGGTGTATGCTGGTTTACATACAGCCAATATTAGAAGGAAAATAGTTGTGTCTCCTGCTGGAACATGCTTTACAAGACTGCAAAAATCTGAAAAGAACCAGGGCTTTGTGGATAGGATGCTTGGCTGTGAAGCAGTAGTGAGACAACAGTGTAAAGCCCCTGCAGTAAGGTCTTGTCAAGATCAGAAATGTGAGTGATTCTTTTCCTTATCTCTCTACCTTGTTCACAGCCAATTCTACATATCCATACATTCATTTCCAAACATATTTTTCTTACCCTGTTCTAAGTTGACCTTTCTTCAATATCCATAACAAAAGCAAAACATCACTTGCAGAGCGCCATCTAAGAAGTTGATTATGGAAAGTTTGAAATAAAACTGTATCCACCCCTTCTGTTTCAGTATTTATAAAATCTTTAGAGGCCAAAGTTCATTTTACAGACTTAATATTTTAAAACACATATTTAAAAGCTTTTTCCAAGACAGTTGGAGGAACGTATTGTTCATGACAGGAGCAACTGACATGTGGAATTGGAAAAAAAAAGGTGAATAAAGGGGTGCACAAACTATAGAATTCACTTACTTGTATAGGAGCTTTGCCCTGTGCAGGATTCAATACCGTTGTGTGGAGTATCAGTGTCACATCAGCCATCCTTCACATTCATGGAAATACATTTACAATCTTGATTTGTCCACTTAGACCTCTTGGAAGATGCTAACCAAAAATAAAGGTTACTCAAATTGCTAAGGGATGAAAATCTGTTGAACAATTATTGTAAATAGATAAATAGAAAATGGCTAATAAGCAATGGTAAGTTTTCTTCAGTGAATTTATAGTCTCTATACTACGTGAAAATAATTGTTAAGTGTATCTAGTACATAGTTTTTTATGAAATAGAATTGCAAATCTAAGGATGAACTCCGCCTCCCCCAGTTGGGATATGAAGCAATATGGAAAGACATTATTTGGACAGGACTTTAACAGTTCTGGTAACACACCTGAGGACAAACCCATCAATTGCAAGTCCTTCGATTACGGATTTCAAACAATAGAGGGCTCCTTCCCAGAAACTGCCTTGCTGAATACACACAGACATCTCCTGCTAATCTGTCGTCTCAGCCATGTAGAAGACTTCCAGCGTATGCTTCCAGGTCATTATATAATGTTAGATAATATCTCATATAAATGTTAAAAGACAGTCACATACGGACATATATGAAATACTAAAGATACTCTAGAAACTTTCTCTTGTATTTTTATTTAATTGCTTTCGACTTATAACAATAGAAAAGTACTGGGCTGTGGAAGAACAGCACTTGCCCGAACCACAGACGATGTATCTATTATCTCACTTCCATGAAGGTCATTGACCTATGACAGTTGGAGTAGCAGAAACATTAGAAATCATGTGCAATTTAATCTTTACACAAATAAAGGAAAAGTATCACAATGCCTGAATAATGAAGAGTCTCTCAGAGAAAAAGAAAAGTCTGTCCCTGAGGATATTCTTCATTTTCTTTCCTGAACTGTTCCAATGCGTTCACACTATGAGATTCACTCACTGTGCTGACACACGTATTAATAGTATTTTGGCTGGAAGAGTGTAGATGTTCTAAAGTGATTGCAAAAGTGCATCTGTGACTCAGTTCTTCTTTCATTCATTCATTACTTCTCCGTGTCAATTCTGGGAGACTATTGTTCACCGAGAAACTGTCATCAGGATTGAAATTAACTGTTTTTTCTCCTACTTCAGGCAAGAGCGTTTTTATGTTCCCTGCTTTCCAGAACATGCTACCTTATCTTTAACTAGGTTGGCAATGAAAATATTGTATCAGTTTCATTTGAAAATAAACAAACATCAGAAAAATACAGAGAAGCATACACAACATAAAGAGATAACCTATAAAAGCATTCTCATGTTATCATGTTTTATTCTATTGATAATTGAGAAATCAAGCAAGCAAAAATGAAGCCCTTCCTTTTGCAATTCCCAGTAAGCTAATAGCCAATGATGGATAACAATACAAGTTTATTTTTTATTCACTGAAAGCTGGACTGCTATGTCTTCAAGAAAGGAACGGGGGAGAAATAATCAAGAGTCAGAAGAGGTCAGCTGTTTCATCTGGCTGTTATTTAACAAGAAATAAAGGGTATAAAAATTATTTGTACTAAAAAAACATGCTGCTTGTTGACAAGCTGCAAACGATTCAAATTCTCTGTTGGTCTATCTTTAAAAATGTTATTATACAAAGATTTTGAAATGTTTATTTATAGTTTTTTAAATACTAGGCTGCAGGTTTTGGAATATTGTGGGGAAGACCAACTTCCTCTCAGATTATTTTTCATTGGAGATTTCTCTCTCTGTATATAACATGCCAAATTATCTTTACATTTTAGAAGACTGTATTAGTGTCATTCTCAAAAAGAGTTAGAATAATATAGAGCTCTGTTTAAATACATAATTGCTGTCCTTTGGAAGTAGAAAAAGTCGTCAAAATTTTGTTTGTACTTAAATGTTGACAAGAACTCAACACTTGGGAATAACAAAGCCAAACACTTGGGAATAACAAAGCCAAAATGTATCACAGAGGGGTTTATATTTAAATTCATTATTAGAAAAAAACCCAAACACAAACCCACAAAATAAAACATTTCAACACAACCAAAGCAAACAGTACAACAATTTTGACTGACAGCTGAGTCAGTGTTTTCCAATGGAATATTATAATTTCAGAAAAACATCGACCTAACATAAGCATTTAATAAAATTATGATTTTTTTTAAATATTAATACGAGAAATAGTTCTCTTTCCACTATAAATTACATTTTCAAATGTGAGACCAGTGATGGTGGTTTTCCAAGACCACAAGCTGTCCCACTGTCGTTCTACTGCCTGAAGGTTTGGAGAAGAATCACCATTTTATTAAATGTGATTAAGCATTAAAGTATGTTGCTTCTCTGCTTTGAGGAGAGAACTTATTCTCTTTTATTCTTATTGCTGTGGAATTATGTTTTGAGGTTAAGAAGGGAAAAGAGGAAATGTGACTCTTCATTAGTACAATAGCAGTGCTTAGAAAGGTTCTGAGTTTTGTCTGAAGTACTCCTTGAAGGTGCCTTTCAGCGGCAGTGCCCACTCTACGCCTGAAACAGACACATCTGCTGGTACAGTTGGCCATCTCTATCAGCATGTTGGGCCAGGGAATTATTATATCTAACTCACATGTTTGGCTAATTGTAATGATACAACTGAAGCATGAAAAAATGGCATTTAAAAACGAAAACAAAAAAAAAACCAAACCAAAAAACAACAACCAAAACCCTTAAAAAACCCTTAAAAGCTTCATTTGTTCTTCTAAGATTACAAAGTTAAAATGCTTCATTTTTTGTCCAGATAAAATATTGTAGATGAAAACATGGTTGCTACTGTATAGGTCCAGGGAGGGCTGAAAGACAGAGCTCAGGGAATCCAAGGCCCCGGCCGCTCTTTGACTAACACCTGGAGCCGGCGGAGAGGCCGGCACACTGCTAGGGTGGGTGGAGGAGGCCACAGCCATGCCTGCCTGGCCCTTCGTGCTGCCCTACCGTGGGGAGCAATGCCACCAAGGAGCTTTTCCTAAATCCGTCCCCTGCGGGCAGCCGGTGCCACGAACCAAGACACATGGACCATGTTTTAAAAAACCTTCACCCTACAATTTTCAATTACACCTCCAGCCCTGGAATTTCTGGGAAAAGAGAAAAAGTGTTTGTATTAACTACATAATCGGTGTACTTTTAACACACAACATGTTTACTCTCTAAAAAGGAGTACTAATTTCTTTTTTCTACTTCCAACAATATATTTGTAGAGCCAAACATCCTAATCTCTTTTGCTTTCCTTCAGAATAAAGGTGTATACATCAGTTTTCCCAGCAGCTCTACTGCAAGGAATGTAGCTTGGTCATGTGAACTAAAATAGAAAATAAAACCATGACCAGCTCAAACAGGCATAGCCCAAAACTTAAAGATACACACACACAACATTTCATTGGATAATATGGATTCATTTTTATTTTATTTTATTCCCTTTCTATTCAGGAGATAGTACAATGAAGTAGTAATCTTCAAGGTGCATTACTCTGTATTCTAAAAGCAAACATTTTAGTTTGGGGTTTTTTCCCCCATAAGAAAAAAAAATGCATTATGGATAAGGGCAGAATGCAAGGAATACTGTGACTCACAGTGATGTGCGCACCCTCCTTAATAGAAATTTCAAGAACATTACAGTCAAGTATGCTCTAAACCTATAACTATGCATGTTGCTTCATTGCGTTGGCTGCATGACCTTGTGTCTCCTTGACACATCTCAACACTCAAATCAATGATGATAGACATCAGGGCCTTGGGGATTCTCCTGGGATCACACATTTTATGTCTTATTTTTGATTACCTAATCACAACTTAATTCTATAAATACATTTTTAAAAGTGTTTAAGGATATTCCCCTTTCTATTTCTCCATTTCCATATTTTGGTTGCCTCTGGTGCATGTTGCATGTCTGCTGTTTATTTTGTGAACAGAATAAGGACATGATAGGTTGTCACGTAAATGTACAAATTTTGATGCAGGATTTAATGAGCTTATTTTTATTTTTAACAATTTTTCCCCAAGAATTAATTTCTTTGTGACAATTCACTTGTTCACAGAAAGTGAGAGATTTGTTTGCAAATTCTAGGTGTAGAAAGGGATAGCATCCTGCTGCTGCTTTGGACCACCAGCACAGCCATCCAAATGAAGTATCTAAACTAACTATATTGAAGGCAAAAAACAATTTTCATTCAAATTCAACTTTCCTGTTTTTTCAACCAATTCCATGACTTGTTTTCTAAACCTTTCAGGAGGATTTTTATTTATTTACTTCTCAATATAAAGGCTCCTTTACAATGTACCAGGCAGAAATCAAGTACTAACCAGTACTAAGTGCAGATGCCTAGGCTGAAAGGTAGAAACAGATACAAACAGAATGGCTGAAGCCAAAGTAATTCATTTTTTGTTGGTTTAGATTTTTTTGAGTTCTGACACGCCGTTTCATTCCTTTTATTTTCTCAGCACACAAATTTAGTGTTATATACCCGAGGCAAAGGACAACATACCATGTAGTTAATTGTCACCTTGTCAATTATGCATGAAACAAACAAAACAATTTAATTACATTTGCAAGTTTATAGCAAATGTAGAAAAGGTGTAAGAAATCTTTCCTATAACCAAATGCTCTAGAAGGCTTGTTCTTTTTAATCTCTTCCTTTCTTATAGAAACACATGCAAGCTGTTATATTTTAGACCATTTTCAGAAAAAAAAAACAACCAAAAAACAAAAAACCACCAAAACCCATACAGTTAAGAGTTTGAAACACAGCATTCATAGGCAATTGATGTTTAGAAACTAAGGATCACAGATGGGTATCATCCCATTCTACCTACATAACACAGAAGGAAAGTCATACAGTTGATAGGGTGCTGAAGCAGGAAACCCGAGAGAGGAATTAAAGCCATACAGTCAACAGCAAAACTTCTATAGATTTAAGAAGGTCCAAAAGCTTGTTTCAGAATATGTTGCTGGTTTGCCACTGTCCCAAGCTTATCTCTTCCCATATCAAAACAAGGATTTAGAATAGCCTGGAAATGAGAGAGTCTTGACGCTGAAGCACTCATCGTGCATGCTTGAGACTTCAGCATAAATCAGAGAAATGACAGATGCCAAACTGAATAGCCTGGATTTAGGATGCTCCTATGTAAAGAAAACCTATTCTATGTCCCCAAAACACATCAGAAACCCAAGGAAAATTTATACAACACTTTGCACAACATAGACAATTTTACTGCCAGATCCTGCAAATTGTGCCTAACAATGCTTATGAATATTCCCATTTAAGTCAATCGGATTATTTACATGCATTACATTAAGCACATATATAACTGTTTTTCAGATAAAGGTCTTAATTACTTTAAAGGTATTGAACCATTTTTCTTCAGACTTGACTCAATGAGAGCTATAGATCAAGTCTAGCTAGAAGTTACTAGCATTATCTGTGTTTAGTTATCCACCAAAAATGTTTCTGACTAGGATATAAAAAGAATATATTTTCACATTCCCTCATGATTAGAAAAAGTATTTTGAAATGATCATTTTACACAAATTTGTCAAGTAATAACTGTTCAGGTTAGACTGTCTTTTATACAAAACAGGAAATGGGTTACAGAAATACATATCCCAAAGCAAGGATAGAAGTCCTTCGTTCCTTGCTTATTCCCTCACAATGCATATCTAAATAGGACCGTATCATTTTTTTAGGTAATATCCTCTTTGCATCTGAGGAAGGTATAGAGAAGATTAAGATAGGTGACCAGGAAACAAACTTCTGCTCAGATATTGATAACTGAAGGAATGACAACAGAAGAAATAAGTACAGTACGAATTTAAGAAAAAGTTGATAATCCTAATGTAAATTCAATAACATAATAGGGGGAAAAAATCATCTTTGAGATGCTCTGTCTATGCATAAGTAAAAGAATAAATAAAAGCAAGTCTTGTATTATCCAAGTTAATCTTTTAAAAAATAGAACATTTCTACTATTAACATTAAGCATCATAGCAGCATGAAAACATGAAGTATTGAATCCTGTTAATTCTGAGATGACTTTGATCAGTTCCTTTGTACAACTCAAAACAGCAAATAATTGTTTTCTGCAGGTCTCTGTCCAAATCAGAGCTCTCACATGGGTTTAGCCACTGATTTAACTCCCAGCAGAGACTGAAACCAAACAAGTACTTACTTCCCATTATATTAAAAGGGCGGGTGTGATTCTGTCACACTTGGTAAAAACCACAGTAGGTGCAGCCCCAGGTACTCCTGTTAAGTCAACGTTCTGGGTGCCACCACACTCGTTCTGTTCTCCAGCATCCTGTTTTGTGCCTATTTTCCTTTACAGCACGTGGAACATACCTGTTTCAGTTCAGATGGTTTTTGGAACTCCAGCAACTTTTCCACCTACTTCCACAACACAGAAGACACAGACTGATAAATAACTGGCGAGCACCATGTTTGAGGAAAAGAGAATTTGACTACCAACAGGTTACTTTTCAAAGCCTATATATATTCTAATAATATCTAAATGAACAAGTCCTATACCTGTGTATTTTCCTCACTAGTGCTGACAGCACACACCAGGTCCCAAGCTCCTGATGTGGTACAGTGAGCAAGGTTCTGGTAACGTTCAGCCCTGCCACCAGCACGGTACTGGGCATAAAGCTGAGGCACAAACTTAACCTGATGAGATGTGTGTTAAAAAATCCTGCACATCTTTATCAGAGGACTCAGTCACATTCATCACTATGCATAAATTAAAATGAAGCTGTGAAATAAAATCTAATAAATTAAAGGACTACAAAACTCAGTGGAACCCCTAAGAAAAATCAGCTTGGAGAATAGATCTTCCTAACAGTACTCTAACTAACACAGCACATAATTCAATTACAACATTTTCTGTCTATTAGCTTGGATAAAAAAAAACCCTCAGAAAGTAGCAGAGCTTGTAATTAATTAAATCATATCCATTTATTTCTGAAGTGTTCCTTATACAGAGGAGAAAAAGAACCCTCCCCGATGAATAAAATCCTTTTGACTTTACTGGGATCAGGTTATTTCCCATTTGGTTTCTGTTACCTCTATGCAGATACAGGCATAAGTAGCAGATTTTTTTCCTTCTCTTTACTTAACGCATGTATTTCAAGTCTGTTCTGAGACTTCAGGCAAAATCTGGCCTTGTCTTCAAAATCAAAAAGAATACCCTCCTCACAGGTGTATTTTCCACATGTTGCAATTAGACTTTAATGTTGACATTAACAATTGGGGAAAAAAATGACAGCCCTTAACTTTTGGGGAAAGCCTTGGGAGAAAACAGGGAACAAGTCTGCTCAGTGTCCATCTGCATGTCAGTTTGCTTATGGATAAAGCGAAGAACAGTAATCTAATTCTTTCCAAAGCTTTTAAGGGCTAAACTAATCACTTAAAGTTTAAATAATAAAATATAATGCAAGAGCAAGCGCCCATGAGCTGACCTATTTTGGTTCCAGGCGTGCAGAGATATCAGGGATTTTGTTAGAGTTAGCTGAGATATAATGACTATACTTTA
Organism: Falco cherrug; assembly: GCF_023634085.1. Classification (NCBI taxonomy): domain Eukaryota; kingdom Metazoa; phylum Chordata; class Aves; order Falconiformes; family Falconidae; genus Falco; species Falco cherrug. Next base: position 102,341,841 of record NC_073699.1, on the reverse strand, counting down.
TAGCAAAGAAAGATTTAACCCAACGTGCTTTTCATAATCTTAGCTAGACTTTCAAGTCTTATATAAAGAAGCACATTAATCATAAAATATAAGAAACTAATACTTTAATTCCTTTTCCACCAATCCTATGGACACATGTCCCTGGGATTATTAATTATATTTTAATCTGCTTCATTCATGTACATACACATTTTGTAAGTTAAGGTGTAACATGATCTTACCCATGCACCTTTAGGTCTATTCGCACTTGCAAAACTGATGCAGGATCAAGTTGAACTGGCCATGTTAAGTATAATTAAGAAGTTGGTATAAGCAGCGCCAGGATGCTCATTTACCTGGCTCTACTTTGTGCTTTCTAGAGATACGTTACAGTCTTAATTACAATGGCTCATTTCCCCCAGGGCCCTTGGCTTTTGACAAGGGTCTGAGAGGACAGAAATTTTCTGCAATTTCAAATGCAAGAAATGCACCAAACTATCTCCTAAAACTTTGTTGAGCTGTAACGGCCATGCCACCACCCTTCACCCGTGACAGAGGTGGGCTGAGGGTAACAGCTGGCCGGACAGCGTGTGTTTCCTACAGCGTGTATGGATGAACCTGTTCTTATATTAGCTCAGCAAAATTCAGAGTAGAAAAATTCCCAAAGCCGTTAGATAATCTCAGTTAGGTCTTGCATATAATGGCACACAAAAGAATTGTGACCCAAGATAAAAAAAGTGCATGCTGCTTCTATTTGACAGGTAGGGGCATTTAACCACTGTGGTAAGCTATAAAGAAAGCATACACATTAAACACTTTGTTTTCCAAATATGCTAGTTAGCAAACATGTGCAATACATCAAAGCGTTTTCTGAGCTTGGATCACCTACACAGGCTGTTTCCTACTAAATCACAGTGGGCAAGAATTTCGCTCTTAATTCTGCTACAAATAAATAAATAAATAAATAAATAAAAAGCTAAATTATAGCGTTTCTCCTGACTTCGAGTTTACAGGATTTACAGGAAATTCAGCAAGAATTCTGTCACTGTACAGATATTATTGGAAGGAGCAAACAGAACAGAGGACTTCAACCTCCACATTCTCCCGCAAACAAGAAACTTATTACTCTGGATTGCTGTGGAAGCAGGACCAGGTCTGGTACTGGTCACTGCACTGTCCAAGAGCTTGTGCTCACAGGCAGCTTAATGAGCCTGTTGTACACAGAACCCTGCACTGCATTCTTCCCCCAAAAAAACCCACATTTTCCTATAAAAATCATGAGGACACTTAGGATTAACAGCAGGGGCAAACTATCTGCGATATACTACCTTCATCCACATTCATCCTTCCGCTTTTTGCTACACTTTATAAGCAGTTGTCTGTCCCCAGACAACAAATCCAAATTTTACATCTTCATTTTCTTCTCAAACAATTATTTTAAAAATAGCAATACAGGCAGCCAATGAAAAATATTTTGGAAATGAAAGAAAAATTCCAAATCAAACAAAATCTCAAAGAAAACCCCAACCAACCAACAACAACTGGAAAACCAAGTACAGCATGAAGTTTCCATGCACTGTGGTCACTTGCAAAATTAAGAGTAATCTCTTATCAACTGCTCTTGCATCTCCCCCTAAACACATGTGAGTGCACTATGGAACACATGGCAAATCACTAAGTCTCTTTACGGTTCAGATATAGAGGTATCACAATAATAACAAAACTTTCTATCCCTGAAATAATATACTGTATGACTGAGAGAAGAGGCTTAAATATGTCTGGATAAAAACAGTAATATTCCAGGCTTAAAATACAATATTGTATACTACTTAGCAGGCAGCTAAAGAGGGTTTATAGAGAAGAATGGTGGATGTAATTTTCTTTTATTTTCTTTTTTTTTTTTTTTGGGGGGGGGGGGGGCGGGGAGGAGGGGAACCACCCACAAAAAAAAAAAAGTTATAAGCAAAAGAACTGAATTTAATCTAATATCACTACTAAAGCTCGCCATAATCTTATGGAGCATTTGGACAGTACCTAGGGCCAAAGAGATGATCCTGAATTAGCATAGTATACAAATCAGCTTTTCGATTTTTATCAGATTATCTGCATTACTGGCTAATGCTGATGCATTCTGCAACATGTAATAAACACTTCTGAGCATCATATTTCCAAAATGTAAAATATCTTCAAAACAGATCTTAATTGTTTTAGCAAGATAAAGTATGCTACTTTTGCATGAATAATATTATCAGAATCCCATTAAATCTCTTCATTTATTATCTCTAATGCTACTTAAAAGAGAAGTTAATAGAGTAATTCATTCTCATACCATGACCTTGGTCACTAGTACATGATGTTTCATATTCATTATGCTGAGCTAAGTGAGGGCTCCGTTATAATATCACTTAATTTATATTCTGAATAATGCTCTGGGGACAAGTTGCTCTTGTGCATTAGGGTTCTATCTAAATCACAATATTTGAAGACAAGTGGAGAGAGCAGATAACTATTAAACAATATGTTTGCTAACATAAACCATTGTTACAGACTCTGAACACGAGACCTTGGGAATTAAATGTTAAACAGCACAGTAGTTTTCCTAGAAATATTCAGCTTGCCTTAAAAATAAAATAAATAAATAAATCTAACATTGCATGTTCAATTTGTATATTTGTTATTTTGGTAGATTCTTCTAAAGACTACTATTTATCATGCCACATTTGTGAAACAGGCACAGCTTACACCACTCCACCTATGCTACCCCCCAACATATTTGTTTTCCTTTCATAATTTCAAGGCTAGCAAATAACTGATGTTTTTCTTAATTTTGAGTTTCTCATCAGGGAAAAGTCCAATATGGTTATTTAATCAATGAGAAGCCACCACCTCTTTCCTAGTTTCCTGCTGCAAATATGTAATTTCTTTTACTTCTACTTTCATGATTAGCGTAAATTGATGAATTAAAGGCATAAAAAGAAAATATTTTTTACAGTTCCAGGATGCAAAAAGCCCAGCTTGCCACACAAATCAGCATGTTTTGCATGAAACTTTTAACACCGGCAGTCTTTAATGCTGTGGATTCCCAAACTACCTGAGGTACTGAAGCAAACTGCTCTGATGAAAGAAAGCATTGTAAGAAGTCTACACATTTATTGTCATGCACCATCTTCCAGAAGTGGATCTGTCTCTCCAATTAAAAAAATGAAAACAAAAATCCCTGCTACAAGCCTGGAAGCTCAGCTTGGGACTGAAAGCTAAACTGGCATATTACCTTTTTCATTTGTATTCCAATATCAATTGAGAACTCGTAAATCACACTACTTCTAAGCACTATCTATTTTCTTCAATGGATCAGCATGTGAATGCAATAATTGATTTGTTCTATCTGGAGCTAGGCAAGTAAATTTCATGTTATTTTTTTAAGAAAAGTGAGACTCCAGCTCTATTCTCCATGATGATTTTACATAAAATCTTATTAGTAAATCATATTTCTACCCACAAGTGTTGTAGATTATTTTCCTGCTGAACACAGAACATATCCAAGAAGATAAAAATTGCAGCTTTATAAAGCTGTTTTTCAAATTAGAACTGCACTTCTCATGCCTCTACCAGCCTTTTTGGAGCTATAGATGCATCTCCATCTTTTACCTACATAAATTAAACATGGCATCAGCATACATAGTTAGCAACGCAGAAGTTTCACAGTTAACATCAATAATAGGAAATGTATATCCTCTTCTCCCTCACTCCCACTGTAAAACAAAATGGCATGGAAATTCCCACCACTACTTCAAAACCTCTAAGCTAAATGCTTTCCAAAGGTCATGGTGGATTAAAAAAAGAAGAAAAAAAAAAAAAGTCACAACGCACAAAGTCAGTGCAGATCTGGCCCTCGACAGTCTAACTCAGGAAGGCAGAGTCACTCGTGGTGCTTGGAGACGTCTCTGGCTCCGCTGCCCGACCCACAGGTGATGGTCCTCAGCCCCAGCTCCGCCACATGTCAAACCCTTCAACCACTGCCTGACAGATGCCCTGATGTCAGCTCACCGTGCCGGTACACCGAGCCGCAGGCAGCCGAGGCTGAGGCACAGGTCTGACCTAGCTGCCACAGATGCTACAGAGGCAGGAATACCCAGACGGACCTCGGACCTAGACCTCTAGGGCACAGCTTTATTTCCCAGAGACCATCCCATCATAGCAGACTTGTCCCCCGTGGTACGTTCAGAGATAGCAGGCACAGTCAGCAGAGCAGAGAATCATATGTTTCTACCTATTACTATATGTATACATCAGCCCGAGCGGTACCTCGTCCCTCAATTAGGCACGCTGGGGTAGTTGTACGCGTAGTGCTGGGAGCTGCGAGAAGTCAAGTCTAATGAATGATTTTGGCAGCCTTGCAGTAAAAGGTAACAGAATACGTAGGATATGTATGTCTCTGGCTGATACATTATGATATATTACAATGATGCTGACATGTCAAAAGGCATGATTTAGTAGTCACTGGTTATTTCAATTTACTCTTTTTGCGTTTTTAATTAGTAAATGAGTCCCTCATGGTCAAATGATTAATTACACAATAATTCACTGCAGTACCTTCTTTTCCTGTTTGAGTGGAGCACGCAGTACATAGAGAAACCGTTTGGAATATAGACTGACATTATAAATTATAGCAATGTGTTCGCACTGCTTTAGTTAAGGTTGTGTCAGCACTCCCATTAAGAACTCTAGTTTTCAGGTTAGTTAAAATTAGGCAGAGAAAGTTCATTTTAACTTGCATGTTGGCATGCAGGAACTCAACCAGCGAATAAATTTCTTCCACCCATAAACCCATAAATATGTGTACCTAAGGGGACGGTGGGAGAAGGTGAAGGAAGCAGGCAGCGCAGGGGATGTTAAGGGGTGGGAGGGAGAGGGCAGAAAATAAAGAAACAGAAAAACACTGCTGGTTGTTGTATGTGAACACAAGCAATAATGGCACCTCTTACTCTTAAATTCTTCTCAACAAGAGATCTCAAAAGATAATTGCAAATGGTATCACTGCGTCCAACAGAGGTATGACACGCTTTGTGTAATGCTACCCAAAGCCACAGAGTGAGGAAGAGAGCCCAGTTTTCCTTCTAAGCCCCAGTCACTCTGCCCTCAAGACAATGCACAAACATTACATTTTCCTTAGCACAGATGGAAAAGCCAAGCTGAGAATAGGGATGGATAGGGATCTTCCAGCAGCTAACAATAGGACTTACACTTTGGGTAACAATTATGACAAGCAGAAAGCAGCAAAACCACCTTCCACTCCAAACTGGCTACATATGAAGTACCTCAAGGCTGGAAACTGCGGAGCCGTGGTGGTGTCGTTCCAGCAGCAAGTCTCCTTTTACCGGAAGGTGTTTTGAGCTAATCTATTTTACTTTTATTTTACTTAGACAAAGACTAGCAGGTCAGGTGTATTCATGGCAGTGCTGTTCCTCAGCTGAGGATGTGACAGCTCCTGAACGGCTCCCGCTTGAATAAAGCTTGTTTGATGAATCAAGATGTGTGAGCATTTTCTAGTATTTGTCAGGCAAAATAATACAGTCTGTCACAAACAGTTTAATTTGGTGGGAAAAATAAACTGATTTTATAACAAGAAATTCAAAAGGTGCTAAACTTAGATTCTCTGAAAGAGCTAAGATGACGATAGCATGTATTCAGGGTTCATAACCTTCCTCCTTCTGGGTGTTATGAATAAACCTAATATTCACTCAGTTGCATGCATATGTAAGACAACACTAAAAAAAATATATGTTCACAGTCTCGCCAGATGGTAAAAATTGATCAGAAGTACAGGGCTGGACAGTTTAGATTAGACAAATTAGATTTATTGAATAGGATGATCCGAGCAGTAGTACAATACATGACACTAATAACTGAAAGAACACATCATTCATTGGACAAAATTATTTTGATATCAACCTTGAGATCTCATACATATTCAGTTGGTGAGAGGCAGTTTCCTATATCACTGTACATATAAAAGAGGGACAAGGCAGAAAAAACTTCCTAAAGCTATCAAGTATCACACGTTACTATTTTCATAAGATAACACGCTCCTTCAGCAAAATACATCTTTATGAATCATGAAGATGTGGTCTTTGGAAGCCTAGAAGAGTGAGAAACCTAGAACAATCATTTCCTTGAAGTCATAAAGCTGTCAAGATAGATGGCAGGAGAGTAACTTACAGCATCATAAACACTTGCCCCGACACACGTACTTCCTCCACCCTTTCCTCCAGGGAGCAACCTCTTCCTACTCACTGTACGGAGGAGACAGTGTTCCTGAGCTTAAGCGCTCTGAAACTGTGCCAGACTTGTACACATCGCGTAATACACGCTCATGGTATCCAGCTTGCTCAAAGCCACATCTCTAGTGCCCTGGGTTATCCATCCTTCTGTGATTACCCTGAGGCTGGAAAAGACAAACCTCTCCCAGAGCCAGCTGGTTGCTCCTTGTCATGGTCTTGCAGCCAAATAAATAGACTTAACTCCCTCAACTCTTCCTGTCTTGAGGCTCCCTACACTTTCAGAGCTTCAGATTAAAAGGTATGCATTAGAAAAATAACAGCTTTCGGTCTGAAAAGAGAACGGGAAGTTTGAAGTTTGGAGATAGAACAGAAAGAAAAGTCAAATGAAAAAAGCAGGCTGAGGATGA
>NC_073699.1:102292674-102330174 GCF_023634085.1 Falco cherrug | reverse complement strand
TTGGGAATGCAGCCCCCTATGAAGGAGAGCCCTAATAGAAGATTTATTAATTACAGAGTAGGCATAGATGCTTAATTTAAGACGCAATTAGGGTATGCAGCACTTCCCCACATTGCTCACATTCTGAATTTCTAAATACTTAATGCATCTGATACAGTCTGATGAATAAACACTAGCCCTTCCAGGACAGTTTCAAAGTTGGCCAGAAAACACTTAAGAGGAAATCCATTTTATTTTATGTCCAGGTCATCATGTATCTTCTGGGACAGCACTGCCTAATTATACGGCAAGATACCTCCAGGGATCATGAAACAACTTGAGTTCCTCGTGTAAGCTGAAGCTAAAGGCATGCTCCAGGAAAGTCTCCAGTTTTTTCTAAAAACCTTTTCTGGGTTTTTTTTTTGGGTTTGGGGGTTTCTTTGTGGTTTTTTTTTTTTTTTTTTTATGGTAGATGGGATCCCACGCAGTCATATAAGCAATCTACCAGGCAAGGGATGCAGTCAGATAAACCTGGCTAGGTGCAGTCAAAGCAGGGAGTTTGAAGAGGCGAATAGGCTGCAAGGTAAAGCAGAACCACCAAGTTAGCAGCACCAGCCTTGATTTATGCCACTTTAAAGTGGCTGAGGAACTGAACCTTTAGAGGTCCTAGGAAAAAAAAAAAAAAACAAAAAAAAAAAAAGAAAAAGAAACCACACACAACACCACAAACACACACACAAAAAATATTCCAGAATGTTGGACAAAAAACATCCATAAAATGTGTACATAACACTCCCTTATTAATGGCAAGTGGTCCCTGTGCAGCACATAAGGAGTCAAAAACAGGGTCAAGTTTGCTTTTAAACTTGGATATAAATAGGCAGCAAAATAAATCAGCATACATTTCACATGTTTCAAATTATAGTTTTTCAAAAATCAAGAAAGAATCCTGGATACTAGTCATTAAACATCTCCTAATTTAATTCAGAAAAGCATGTGTTCCGCTGCACAGGAACAACGCAGCTCATCTCAAGCATTTCTTATATTCGGGAAATGACTGTCCTTGCACCCTGCCCATGTAAACAGAATAAAGGATCGTGAAAAATATTTGGAATTGTCCTGTCCGAACATGGAACTGTAAGCCAAGAAATCATATTTAACTCTCTACAGGACAGTGACACAGTACTACTCTACCCATACACAAGTAATCTAAACTGTCACACACCTGCAGCAAGACAAAAGAAAGCATTTGTGGTGATTAGTGCTCAAGATTCAGCAGAGGCAGGCTGTCCTTTTCAGGAGAGCCTGAAGAAAGCAAATAAATACATCAACTCTCCTCCTGACTGTCAAATTATGAAAATCAGTCTTGGAATGCTCCCATACAACCTTGCTATGAAACAAGGGCAAATTTAATCCTTCATACTCAGTAGCTTGGCTGTAGTCCAGGAAGGTCCTCAGCATGAAGGCTGAAGCGAAGCCAAACCACAAATATCTGGAAGAGTACAAATATTAGATTGAAGGTTCTATTAATACAGAAATAACTAATGCTGGCATTAGACAAAATTTATCTGCTATTTTACTAGGGAATTAGAGTGTAATGCACTGCATCTACCTCAGAAACAAATCCTGAAGACCTACCCAGATAAACGCAGGGCCAGGAGAGGTCTCCACGCACAGGCCCGTAGCACATTTTCAGGCACACCATGCCACAGGGGAGCTGTTAGCAGAAACAACAGTGGCCACACAAGCACTAAAATGTAGCAAACCCCAGTTTTCCTTACAGCCCAATTCTGCTTTCTAGCAAGAATCTACAGGCAAGTTTTGGCACACACAGCAGTCACGCGTGGCATTTGCCAGTGAATACGTGTGCTCTTGCACGAGGGCACAGGTGAGACCCCCAGGCTCAAAACTCAGCCTACCTCGTGTGCACCAACATTCACCTGGCTGTCAGCTGAGCCTTTAAAAGCAGCATTACTGGGAATTTATTCTTTACAGTTTTATGTGACTTTTTTTTTTTTCTCCTTTTTTTTGCATGAGGTTTTGAGTCCATTAATATTGCTGCCTATCTTTCACTTCCATGCAAGTCCAGGACAAGCACCAAACAAGGTCCTCCTCTCAGCATCTCTAGAGACAGAAACCACTAATCTCCTCCAAAAATCACAGGCAGAAAAAATGGTGAGAGATCTCCAAAACATAACACACTAAGCCCTCTTTCTTGTCCTGCACGGATAGAAGCCTCGTGGCACAGTGAAGAGCCTTGAACTATATTGGAGGGCTTTCTGAAGAAGGAAGGTTACAGGCGAAACCAGCACGTTTCTGCAGTGCGTACGTGTCCGGTAACCGCTTGCTATAACTATGCAAAGAGGCATATTTTCCAACACGGGCAGGGCAGCTTGCTCAAGCTAAGCCAGGGGAATTGCAGCTGGTTTGCAGCAGCTTCAGAGCTGCCAACTGAAGGATGGGTGGGAGGGAAAAAAAAAATAAAAAATGTTGTACAGATTCCTGAACAGAATAAGGGTTCATTTACCACTGAGGTCTCCCACCTCAACATCAGAACTCTGCTACTAACTTCAGTTATGTCAGTAAGACCTTTCATGCCCAAATCATATCTAAAACTTCTTTCTGCAGGTCTTCCGGGTCACTAGGAAACATGCTGGAGAGTCATGCAGGTTTTTGGCAGCCAAAAGTAACAGAGTTAAAGAATAAATCCACAAGGAATAAAACCACATCATGATAGATCAAAGAATAAATAAAGACACTTAAAGAAGTCTTAATCCTGAAAAAAGGTAACTGTAAATTGAAATCTATGGATGGCAACTACAGAACATAAAGCCACTTAAAATGAAATAAAAATATACTTTTTCCTCTGAGCCAGAAGCCAAGCCCCAGCTGGATCCAGCTCTGAGCTTTGCAGGGAACTGGCTGCCACTGACAGCTCACACCTGTGTGTGTGTCGTGTGTCACTCCCCCCCCCCCCCCGCCCAGTGAACACCCCCCCAGCGTATGAAGTGATGATAACGTTGCGTGCTAAATGCATCAGGTAACTTCTAGTTTATAAGCTAATACATTGAGATCTTTGTTAAGAAAAAAGCTGCCTGCTACGAGGGTAACTTTTCTCGTTAATAAACATTTCAAGGGACTTAAAATATTGATAAGTACCATTATATGTACTGTTGCTATTACCGTGACTAGTACTTACATTTGCAGAACAGCGTAACAGATTCTACATTTCATAATAGACTAAAGGAAGAGTTCAAACCATTCTGTCAAACTACTACTACGACCACAAACATAAAAAAAACCCGAAACTGCCTCTTTCAATACAAACTGTTCCTTTGTACTTTTATCTGAACAGAACACCTTTTATCTTTCAGAGAACAACTATAAGCTACTGGCAGATGCTATGATTTCCAATTTATAACTGCAGTCTCATTGCTAAAGCTGCCATTCCTTGCACCACTGAAACATAAATCTTTCTGGGACTAGAACACAGGAAGTCTGACATAACGTCATGCAGGACAAATTAGTTCCCAATTAGGAAATTTCATTAAGATGGGTTTAAATATCCACTCATGACTGGTAGACCAACTGGCCAGCTGCTTTTTGCTAAGAGCTTCATTCCATGGAAATGAAAAACCAGTAGGGTTGCTCGATGGCTTTCACAGATGTACGTACAGAAACAAAGCACGGTGGGAGAACAGGGTTAGGTTGTGAGCAAGATCTAACTGACTGTGTTTAATTGGGTAAATTTTACACTTTGATACCCATTGTACTTTTTAAATCATTGTATTGTAATCCCATCATTATAATATTAAGAGCCAGCACCTGGGGGCTAAAATTAAGAAGTTAAGAGTTTGGTTTATGATGATGTGGTTGAATTGGTGCATTATAATTGATGCATTAATTCTTCTAAAAGCAGTGAGCCGTTAAACACAGGAGTCAGTGGTATGTAGGAGTAATACTTGTTCCCTGCTGTCAGAGATCATGGTCTTAAGCTTAATTTTTCCTTAATACAAAATTGACAGATTTAGTGTTTATCAGGGAAAGTTCTTTTTCCTGGCTTTATATATAGCTTACAACTTGCGTTCTTGAAACCTAAGGCAGCGTATTGTATGGAGACCACAGGTAACGGTGTATACAGCCAAGAGACTCTTCATGTTATCACCCTCATGTTTGTTGGCATCACATCAATTTTTAGCCCTTTTTGCAAGATATTTATAATAACAAGGGGCCAAAACCTGATTGCCACATTCGTAATGATGTCAGCAAACACCTGGGAAATGAACGCTGTAAATATCATTGTGCTATAACATTCATAAGGGAACTTCTTCATAGCAGAAATTGTTAAAGCATGCAGACCATTGTATTAATCTACATCTGGGATGACGGCATTACACTAATTACAAAGGACCATGTGCTACACTGACATCTACAGCTGGGGTGTTCTGTCAGCCATCATAGCTAACTGATGAATAGGTCTTTCTCAGAGACATCTCAAAACTATGAATTAAGACTAGATTGGCATTGCCATCTGACCATCAGGTCATTCAGTCTAGTGGCTCTTCCTATGAAGTGCCCCAAAGATGTAAAAAAGCACAGCTGAACTCTGAACATTTGCCACGTAAGCAATAACATTAAGAGAAAGTAAATAGGGCCAAGTCAAAAATGAGATACTCAATTTAGAAATGCTGGGTCAACGTGTGTTTTCAGCCAAGCAGAACAGACACATGACAATGTTAAAGTAAGAATAAGGAAATAGGAATTTTATCCTGGATTTTAAGTGTCAGAATGTAAAGTATAAAACAAAACAAAAAAAATGACAGGAACATTTGCACAGAAAATTAGTACAGAATGATGCAGTCATCAGGCTGGAACCATATAAATATTTCAGATGATTCAGCAGGATCAAGCTCCAAGCTAAGACCAGTGAAACAGGTCAGGTGATCTTGGGATGTTAATGTGCACTTCCATGGCAGCTTGAGGAAACGTGTCTGCAAGCATATTTTACAGGTGAAAGAGGCCAGAAAGAGAGACAGAGCTATGGATCATAAAGCATTTTAATAATTTAAAATACTGCTTTGGACAACAACTAATCTAAAAGAGGAGCACACATGCCTAAAGATAGAGGACTATTCTCTTCATTTCATATTAAAGGCAAATAAAGGGAAATTAAAGACCCTGCTTTGGAAAAAGAAGCCAACACAGAATAACAACACTGGAACTGGCTCGTGGAAAATCATTGTAACTAGCAGATGAGTGAAAAAAAATATATAAGGGAAGTTAGTTTTTTTATTTATTTATTTTAATTTAAGGCACATTTTGGAGAAGTGAGAATTTTCCTAATAGAATTTTATACAGACACCCAATATGCACAAAATGGAAGACTTCCAAAACAGGAGAGAAAGAGATTTAAAATATATTCCAGATGCGTTTCCCATCAACACCCATGCTGGGCCATTCCTTGTTCAGAATCCCAAGCAATTTGCAGAAATGCTTAAAGACACTGAAGCCAATATAAAATATGCATTATTTAAGCCTATAATAGATGTGTCTGACTAAGGAGACAAAGCTAAGCCCACATAGGACTTGATTTCCCTGCAGAGTTTTTAAAATAATCCAATTTTTCCTGCAGATCTTTCCAAACCTTTACATTACGATGCCCTCCAGATTTGTGTAGTCAACATATGGCTTTAGCACATCCTTACTTTTTATCCTATTAGTAAAAATATGAACTAATCTTGGTCCCATGACTGATCCTTGAGGAACCTCTTTAGTAACTGCTGTATAATTTCCTCATCAATTAAAAAAGCTTACTTTTCCTTCTTAAATGAGAATCGTTCTCAGTGTGACTTACTATAATCTTCCATTTTAGAATATTAACTGTAATTTCTGTACTAATACTAATCCTCCTAGTTGTAACAGTTTTGTGAGGGTGTGAAAAGGTTAAGGGAAGTTTTATTAAAGACAATTTCAGTGGAGATCTTTTTTAAAACATCTGTGTCTAACCTTAGTTGATTGTGGGGGTTTGTTTTGGGTTATGGGGGGGTGGGGGTGTTTGGTTTTTTTGGTTTCTTTTTTAAAGGAGAATTTGCCTAATAGATTTCTGCCTCAAAATGGAAGACCAAGCGGCCAAATTCAGCCTTCAGTTTAGAGATGCCTGTTGTTCATTTACAACTTCCATGAGCTGCACAAAGGGCCGTAACAATAGCTCTGCCAGACCTCCTCCAGCCATGCGGAGCTGTGCCTGGGATGTCAAACATCCAGAAACGCTGGACAGATGGCCAAAGTCTGAGCAGAAAAAACAAAAGGACATAAAGCCTGTTTTACACACTGCTGATGCGTGGCTGGTACAGACCTGTTAGCCCCATCTCAAAACCATATAACTCGAAGAATCCAAAACACAGAAGATCTGTGGATTCAAATTTATCCCACACAGGTAACAAATGTTATGTGCTGCAGCCGGTTTGCACAGGTACTTCCAAGCACCACCCTCTGCCTGCCAAAAGGTCACAAACCACCTTGCAGCGTGTCTCAAGAGCCAGATGGTACTGCCAGAAAGGAGCACAGCCGATAACATATGGGCATATGCACTTCTGTAGTCTTCGGCCCTTTGAGATATTTCTCCAAAGTAGGATAGGAAAAGTTCTGTGGGCTGCTAGGAGGCATTCACATGCCACAAGCCCACATTTTACTCCTCATAGTAGTTCGTAGATTCACTTCTCTCAGCTGTCAGCAAGGGATCTCTCACGAACACTAAAACTTTAAAGAAGATTAAATGCTATGTTAAAATTACTTTTCTGGCAGCTCACTCTGGATGGGAGGATGCTTCTATTACCTGAAGTGCTGGGTGCAGATGATTGCCTTTAAGTCATTTTTTGTAAAGTTTCAACCTAAACACATTTAACAACAGGGCAGAGATCTGACAAAATACATCATTCAGATAAATGCACTTTTAGTTTTAAATGCTGTCTTAACACGTTACTAAATATTCATTTTTACACCTTTAAAGTGACTTGCTACTTTAAAGAGGAAAAAAAAAAAGTCTGATTTATCCTTTCTTCATTCAGAACTGTAAAATATGTATCGAACCATTATCCCAAGTGTTTCCTGCTTCTGTTTACTAAGGAAACCTCTTGACAGTCTAGATTAGAAAGTGTCACTTACAACTCCTTGATCTGGTAATATAGCAATGGCACATTTGACACGTTATAAAATGCCAGAATGTAAACTTAAATGATGATGCTTTGATTGGGGGTGGGGGGGGGGGGCACAGGGCGAAGAAGAAGAAAAACCCACAAACTTTACTATACCAACTAAAGCTAATTCCACTTAATAAATTACAGAAATATAAAATCCTGTTAGCTTTCAAAATGGTAGGTTAAAAAAAGAGGCTGTGTAGGAAGTCCCACAAACAGCCTTTGTCATCTTCTATTTATCCTGTACATCGTGCCTTCAGTCTAGTCTCCTAAATATTAACTTTGTGATTGGTTGTGACTATACTTTGCTTTTATTTGAATTTTTGTTTATTTGTTCTATACTTTGCTGTAATGATTTTCATCACTCATGGAAGTCAACTGCATTGTAATTACAGACACAAAAGCGAGGGCCTGTCCAAGCAGCTTTGTGCTTTTTTGGTTATATATGAGGCTTTTTCCTCCCCCCTTTTTTTAAAAAAAATTAACTCTATTAATAGGTGGTCGTATTAATGAAAATGTAACTTATAACATGAAAGCTAGAAATCTCTCCAAGTGTTGACTTTGCTAAGAGAGATTAAAAAAATCCACAATTAAAAAAAAAAGTTGCATCTCCACATATGTGACAGTACAGATAAGTCCTGGTGTAATGCAATGACATGGGTGGGGATAGTTCCTCCCACCAAGTAAGAAGTTCTTCACCTTTTTTTATTCTTTTAAATCTTTTCACAGATTTCACAGTAAAGGAGGCTGTTCAGACCTATTTGCCTGACAACAATGAATAAGTTATCCTTCTTTGCACAAATATTTATTTAATGGCCCCCTAAAACTTCCAACAGTTGCTTACATGAACGTTTTTATTATGGATATTTCCTAGGTCATTTGTAAATTTATTTATGATAATATTTCCTGCCTTCACAGCTACCTTGCAAGAATAGGCACATTACAGATTGTAAGAGATACAAGAGTTATTATATAGGGAATGTACATACTTGTTTAAGCTTCCTAGTGAAATTCATCAGAAAAATCAAAGAGGAAAATCGAGAGCTCCAGAATTTCATAGGAACCATAAACATATGCATAACACCTTAAGATTCTTTTAATTACATTTTCAAGGCTTTCAAGTTCAAACTTTCATCTAGAAAAGCGTGCTTGTACATCTGTAGCAATTTCTAGGTAATGTTTGATTACAAAGGTTAGTTACCATCAGCGCACATACTCTAAACAGTCATTTAGAGAAGAAGTTGTTGTTTGCTCAATAAACTAAACCATATGTCATGTTTTCTGTTTCAACAAAACAGAGTCTTGGAAAGAAAAGAGGATTGGCCATAGACAGGCTTCCTCACCGAAGTTTCCATGTGCACCTTGCTTAGACGTCAATGAAAACCTTTGGAAGGAGAGTAATGGTCATTAATGTTAATCACCCCATTAATTATGCCAATAACTCAATCCAGCAGTCTCAGGTTTTACATGACACATTTAAGTATACTAAAAATATAACCACCCCTGATCTGCTCACTTCTTTAGTGGCTTCTTTCCACCTTTACACATTGCTCACAGTACTGATCGGGGTGGGGGGGTGGGGGGGTGGGGGTGGTAGAAAAGAAAAAAAAAAAGAAAACCAAAAAACAAATGTGATCTCATGGCAAACTGCACAGAGACACTCACGTGGGCTAAGACCAGTTCCCATTTTCTGCACTCTCTTTTGCCCCAAAACCAGTTTTTAGTCCACTGCCCACCCTGCTGAATCTCTGGAGCAACACAGAAGACAGGGCAGTGTTGGCAGGAGACAACAGCGCTGGAGGAGCACCTCCAGCCGTGGCGCTACATAGCGGTTTGTCACCGACTCATGCTATAAGGGCTCTTGAAAGAACAGCAACAAAAAAGGTTGTAACGTGCCATATTATATTCAAGCCAGATGACTAGCATGCTTTCTAGCTTTTTTTAAAAAATTATGTTTACATCCTTTTTCAGATAACTCAGTGTGGTCTGCAGACTTCATAAATACAAAAAGAATGAGCATGAACATTTTACTGCACAGCAATCCTGAAAGGCCAACTCTGTATCCACAATGCAGACACTAGGCTGCTTGCCCTGTGCCATGCATAGAAAAAACTGGAAATCTAGCCCTGACTAGAGTACCCAAGAGAAATTTCTTATTTTGGTAGAAAAATATATGTGCTAATTTCCTGTATAAAATTGTAGATTTTCTGGGACTATTTTTATTTAAAATTCTTTCTTTAATATTCTTGAAAGGAAAAAAGTTATTTTAGTTTGACGTGACCCAAAGTGATTTATTTCAAGCCAGTGAGATTTAGAATCTCCCTGCCGCCTAGAGAACTGTGATTTAAAGCCTATCCCTCCCTGCTGAGGCAGCTCCCGTGAAGGTCTCGCTATCGATTTGGTGGCTGGAGAACAGAGCAAAGCCACCCTGCACCCATCCCCAGGCACTGCGGTGGGATGGGGATACCCTGTGCCTCTCCCTCCTTGGTCCTCCAGCGTCACTGGAGGGGAAGCTCTCACTGAGGAGACTCTAGAGATAACATCTGTTAACCGCTTTTAAAAGCGGACTACAGGGAGCCTGGGCTGGGACTGGTGAGAGCACCGGGAAGCCGTAAACCATGGAGCTGGTTTTGCCATTGCACCGGGTGGCCCAGGTGTTGGCGCTGGGGGTACGTGTTCGGGTACCAGAGCACCAGCTCCACACACGGGTCCCTACCTGGGGGCCCATGGGCACACCACCCCAGGTGGGACAGCACTGCCATATTCCAAAGAGGGAAAAAAACCCCTTTTTTAAAAAAGTCAATAAGGGAAACTCCTGCCAACTGACTGTCAAGATCAAAAGGAAGAGGGCGCGATATGCTGTGCCGCCTGTAACTCTTCCAGATTTTTAACTGCAATCTCATCTATACATATTACAAGGTACATTTTGATTGTTGTCAGGAACCAATTAATTTTGTGTTTTGGACCCGATTGCCACACAGGTTTGCAAAATCTTCTTATTGATCATGGTGCCCAAGACAGTGCCAAGCTACCGCTCCCCGCCGGCGCATGGCAGCTGCCCCAGTAAGAGCCCAGTGTGCCTAGAAAGCGGCGGAATAAGGAAGCAAGTGAGAGTGTTCCTCACATTGCCCTCTATTTGTGAGTGAAGACAGATCATCCACTGGGCCTTATCGATCGGTCCCTGCCATAGGGACTCCAGGGTCCTCAGCAGTGTTTATGATATTTTACGCCACATTAACTGTTGAGATGATATGCTATGACAGATCTTTAAAAAAGCGTACCCCTGAGCTCTAAATTGTTCCAATTATGCCTTTAGCATAACAGTTGCCTACCAAGGGGCACTGCTCGGTGCCTTAGGAAAAGAAGCAGAGGAGGGGAGCCAATAATCTTCACATACGCTGACCTCCCTCTACCCTCACCCAGCAGAAGCTTGTCATTGCTTTCCTTCACTGTAGCTTTTCATAATCCTTAACATATGGCCTTTGTTTTGATAGGCATGAAATTACATCAAGGTCATTTTTAATAACTGTCAATAGCCCCAGAACAGCGGTCAGCTTTATTGACACCTTAGTTGAAGGGCTCAGAGAGCTCTAAGTAGTGCACAGACCCCGCTCGAGAAAGCCGATCCACTGGGAAACAGATTATTATTGATATTAGTAAATTAGTATTGATAGAAATTTGATGAGTATCGTGCATCTAGATCCCTCCACAATACACTAATGTCAACCAAAGCCCACAGCTCCCTCCGTTTCAGACAGGCAATTTATTTGCATCCTCTACATCCCTTTGTTGGAGGGTGGGAAAAGGGAATAGCAGGAAGAAGGGGGCAGAGAAACGCATGAGAGACAACAGCAACTTATGCTCACAGGCACACATGAAGTAACTCCCAGAAAACAGAAGCTTCTGCGGAACTATCCATTTTCTCTTAACTGGGGAGCAAAACTGCCTCCCACATACATTCAACCATCCTCCCATTGCCCTGTTTCTGTCATTTTCCACTTTTCCAGCTCTATTTCTGCACCTGCTTGGCTTGGCCCAACCACAGGTAAACACAAAGTGCTGCAATTTATACAGAAGAGGTTGAGCATTTTGGAGATTTTTGCAATAATGTTTAATACTGTCTATATGCTACTATGCCTGTCTGCACTATGCAAAGCCAGCACACAACAGTGTAAAGCACTGTGTACCTTGCTTCAGTTCGTGATGCTTTTGTGTAGGAAAAACAGGAGACTGAAGTTCACCGCTGGTTTCAATGACTATATGCCAGTGGTTGCTATGACATAAGACATTGATTTTAATAAACAAATATTTAGATGCCCTGAACAAAGAGATCAAGCATGTCTTCAAATATCAACAACACAGAAATGAAATAGAAACCCTGACAGACTTGGAAAGTCAGAGAGATAATGACAAAGAAAATACAGACAGCCTTACTTAAACCTGAGTGACCTGAAATGTGTTCTAACTCCACACAAGCGACAATGGTTTGTATAATCTCCATGTAAAAAGCAAGATGGTAAGCATTTGAAATCAGGTACAAGCTGTACAAGCTTAATTTTTATCCTTCTCTCTTATTATTTCGTTAAAAATATATATATACACACATATATATAAATTCTCAGTCTGGTTTTCATTCTCATCTGTATTAAACAGTTATTATTCAAAACTACGTACAGCAGTTGAGGATCTCTGACAACTCAATCTGTTTGACAACTTCATTGTAAGGTGTTCACTTACTTCCAGGGCAAGGTTTCAGTCCCTTTGCTACTCGTACCCATGAAGAGTTAATTTGGAGGCTCTGCCCACTCTTGCCAGGTAAGGATATAAGCCCTTACATCACATCAAGCAGGTTTCACAACAAAAACAGCTCTTTTTTTTTTTTCTTAAATGGAAGCAGACTGATATATATTATACCAATAAACAGTAAAATGATACCAACAGAAACATTTTTTTGTTCCACTGATTAAGATTTTCCTTCATATCAAATCTTGAAAGATTATAAATCATATGAATATCATAAGATCAGATGTATTACTAAACAGCCTAGTCCCAAGAGAAACCTGCAGCCAGACACTGCAGTGAAATAAAATGGAAGACAAATGTATGAGAGCAGGATCCAGGCTGTTCTCAACACCCCCAATACTGCTGCTACTAGAAACAAACCAGAAAATATAAGAACATTAAGGGGATTCAGAAACTACATAAAGTCTGAAGTAACAATAAGTATTTCTAATATTGAACAAAACTGAGAACAGTACTGAAAATAAATTAAAACAAAACACACACACAAAAAAACCGACCAAAACAAACAAAAAAAAAAAAACAACCACAACTGGAATTTTACACAACCCCTTAGAGCAGTTCCTTTAAGAAATCCCTCATTGCCAGCTCTGCTGGGAATTTTACTTTTTAGCCATCTTCACTGAGCAAAAATATGTCCCTTCTCACTGTTTCACAGATCTTCCCAACAGCATTGATAGCGTCAAAAATCAGTAACGCTCAGAGCTCATTAGCCTCATCATTATTATATTACCACCTTGAAGACCAACATCAGCAAAGGAGAGACAGTTAAAGCCTTGATTCTCATAACCACTCTTGAGCCAACTAAAAACACGTTTTACTTGATCCCTTACTAAATTCAGTCCAAAGTCTTTTCTGCATACTCATTAGTTCAGTAGATATGTACGAAGCATCTTTAGCTCTGCTAACCCTCGTGCCCAGTGGGGGGAAGTAATGACGGAAACAGACTCTCAGTGATACCCAGTGGGTGTTCAAGGGGCAATGGGCACAGCCATAGAATTAAGAAGCTGATTTTCTTATGTAAACATAAGGGAAAAGAAAAAACCCACAAAATTCTTACTGTGAGAGTTCTCAAACACCAGAGCAGGCCTCCCAGAGAAGTTGTGAACTGTAGTTGGTCCTACTTTCAGCAGGGGATGCTGCACTAGATGGTGTCCAGAAGTCCCTTCCCACCCCAGCTGTTGTCCCTCAAAATTATTTTTCTCCTCATTCAATGGCCTTTCTGTCCTACCCTCTATGTAAGAGCTAAGGTAACTTTTTTTTCCTTCCAATTCTCTAAACAGTATTAAACGGCTTCTTTCATTGCTCCTCCCAAGTTTCACACACAAAAACCAATTCACATCCAAAATTCTTCAAAATCAATTCACGAGCAGTCAAGCTAACAAGATACAATTTAGACAAAATGCTAATTTTAGAACACGTGGCTGCCCCACTAAAATGCTCACGTGCCTTTTTATGTACACAGGGAACACAAACCACTGTGGCAGTATGTAAGCTAGGTGCTCCTCACCTTTTTACCTAGAGGTCTAAACAGAGAGAAGCTGAATTTGCGAGAGGAATCCAAACGCATCCAAATGCGGTTCGAATGCTGGGCAGGACCAAAGGGAAGGTCAGCATCTCCCCAGTACCCTTGTTACATCAACTAGGTTTGTTGTTTTATTCTGGAACAAAAGACTCAACAATGTTGCATGATGTGCATGCCCATGGTGTGAGTAGGAAGCATGTAGAAAAGGACCACTTATTGTTAGGTTTTGTTTCTAAATAAAGATAAGAAGATTTTATTTCAATCTTGTTTTGAGTCAGTTATCTGCATAAGTTCTGAAGTGTTAAAAAGGATGAGAAAAGGTTAGGAGGTTGTTTGGGGTTTGGTGGGTGGTTTTCTTTTCCTTTTGTTATTAATTCAGCTGAAGTCATAAATTTGTTTATGAGCAAAACTATTTCTGAAAATACCTCCTCATGTAGATTTGATTTGACAGTTCAGTACATTTTGCAGTATGTTAGAGGTTACATATTCACTTTCAGAGAACAACAAAACCTCTTTACAAACACCCAGTTGATGTGAATGAGCTTGGGAATGGGCTCCAGCCCATTTGGGTACTGAGCCTGTTAAGGACACAAGGCCGAGTTCCAAGTCTCCTGGAAGACCAATACCTATTTACATGCAGCATACTACTGTCTTTCTTAATTGTAGCTATTTAGTGACAAAGATGACTGCATTTTCTGCTTTGCCTCCTTCTGTATTTCTGTCTTGCCTTAGTAAGCTCCTAATGTCTGTCATAAATTAGTTTCATACATCTGAAAACGATATTCATGCTGTTAATGAGGATGACCTCCCAGCCAGCAGGACGCAAACGCTGTGAGCGCGCTGTCAGGCTGCAGAAAGGTACACGTTTTAGGCAGCCTCTCATTTTGAAAATTGTTTTTATATTACCTCAGCTTGTAAAAGCATTTTTAAGTCTGATATGAATAACATGCAACTAGGCACAAGGAACAGTGCTAACATGTTGCTAGTCTAAGTAAACTAAATCTTATCTAGAAACAGGATGGAATCAACGTGACTTTCCACATAGGTGAGCACCCTCACCACCAGGATTCAGTCACCCTTGCTCAGTTATTCTCGCAATCATTTGCCCAAGGTTATGAGGACATTTGTATAAAAATAAGAGTTTCAGCTGGGAAGGCTGAGAGGTGGTTATCTCAGAGCGCCTTTACGGTACTGGGATGAGCAGGACCAGATGAAGTCTTGGCCAGGGAAGGTGAAGCCCTCTCCTGGGGAGTTCTTTAGCCCAAAGTCTTGTTTCCAATCAGGACACCAGAAGAGGAAAGCAGTGTTGTCCGCCTAACAGAAGGTGAATGCTTTAAATTCCAGGCTGAAAGGGCTATGGCAGCTTCTCTGAATCTGCTGCACTATGAACAGTATCTAATATCACTCCTAAGTTTAACCTGAAAACTAAGCTGGAAAAAATTCTGTCCAGAACTTATTTCAGAATTTCAAAACCAACTATTACTGCTCTTCGATACAAAATTACTAATTTAATTCTGCAAATACTTTCTTGTTTTTCTTTTTCTTTTAAACAAATAAACTATCCAGGGAAAAAAATAAATGCCCAGTTTGAGTCGTGAGACCTGCCAACTTCATATTAAAAATTCCACCTATAGCTTATTGCTGGGCTGTGGCCATTTGATAACATGCCAAATGACTTCTCAGCAAGCGCTTTCAAAATACTGGAAACCCTGTGTGCTGGGACCATAGGCAAGACACAGAAATATTTATGAAGTGATACCACCCAGCAAGAAAACAGAACCAGCGCTTGTGAATCACAACTGAACAAACATCCATGAGGAAGACCGACAGGACACACATAGGTCAACAGATGTAGATTCAAGATCTGTTTGGCATAGGTTGGACTATTATTTACTATGCATTCACTTCTCTATCTAAGTGATGCTCAGCCATTCACACGGAGCAGGAAAGGTGAGGCAGAGTTCCTATAATATGCAACACTTATGAATCTGTAGAAAAACTGCAAACAAAATAAGCAGACAATTTGCTTTACCTTTGAGGAATGTTAACGCAAGTGTGAAAACTAATCGATCTGAAAAGAAGGAAAAAAAAAAAAAAAAAATCAAAACCCACACCTGAGCAGGGACCACTTCAATGGAACCCAAATCTAAGAGGCAAGCTGGAAGTTAAATGCACCCATAACCACTGAAAAAAAGGGTCTCCTAGCCTGCAACACTGAGTTTAAAAGGTCCCAGATACTACCCTAGTGACCTATTGAACAACGTAAAGTTCACTTCTAGCTAAAAAGGAAAAGTCTGCAATGATGGAAAGGAAAAGAAAAAAAAAAAAATGAAAGAGAAAATCCCACAGAACAGAAGTGGTACAAGAACAGACCCTTCTCCAGGAGCACAGCCAGATGTGAAAACAAAGGTTACAAACCAAACTATGCATAAAAAATAGGAACTTATCACTACCTCATCACAACCTGTTCTCCACTGCCACTTCAGCTGATCTTTCAATAATACCTGTTCACATCCAATCCCTCTTCTGCATGTGCAACAAGCGATCCATACAAAAGCTTTATAAAAAAGAAAGGGGAATAGACTACGAGCTACATGTGAGTTCAGATTATTAAGGGTGTTTGTTTTCCTTCTTCCTGTGCTCTCCACACATGAGAAATACTTCTCAAATATCTACCAATATGGACAGGGGATATAGCAAGGGGAAAACAATGCAGCTACATTCAGATTTTCTAGAAAGCTATTTCCTTCAGTTAGAGTAGGCTGTAATTGCAGACTGCAATGTATTTGGTAGCCTTGGAGAGCTAGGCATCTTCTGAAATGTATTAACTTAAAAGTACCCCAAATTTTGTAAGAGGAGGAAGAGGATGGGGGGGAAATACATGGTTTCACAGAAATTTCATCCCTGGATATTACATAGAAATGTAGCTATGGAATAGAATGTGTTTGAACACTTTTTTTAGGTAGATACTATTCAAGTAAAAAAACAAAAAAATAAGTCGTCCCATACTGTGTGTTGTGACATACGAGAACTTCTTGTAAAGCTGAGATCTATATAAAAATCACAGAAACCAAACACACCACAAGACGGTGTTAATAATAAATATAAAGTCTAAGTAACTGGGTCAAATTTTACCAAAACCCTTTGGCAACATATAGAAGATCAGAAATATTTTGCTATATATAACGAATGCATTAAAAAAATTAGGTAACATGTTCAAATTTGAGCAGCTACAAAAGCATCATGGTACATATACTGTTTGCTACCATTTACCTCACTGGTCACAAACAATCACACATTATTTCTGCCCAGTCTCACAGTCCGTAAGAGATCTACTTATGTTTGATGAACACATTAAATAACCTAACCCCATTCCAAGTCACTCATCAGAACGTAGTTCATATTCCAGCCACAAGCGTGAGGTTGCCCACAGTGCAAGCGGTCACCCAGTGCAGGAACATATAGGCAAGCTTTATTATAATGACCTTGCTACCAGAAAATGCAGAAACTGCCCTAACAATAGCAGACCTTGGCTTGCATAGAGCCCTATGTGTTATTACTGGTCATAATTTAATCAGAAACTGACTTATTTGCTCCTAGTTCAGTAAGCTAATGTCAGTCAGGGCCGTGTCTATACCATATACATACCACTAGCCCAAATTATTTCATGGATGTAAATATTTTTAAGAACAAATGCCCTGAAGGGGGGGGGGGGGGGGGGGGGGGGGATATCACAGCATTGTCAGAGAAAGAAAGAACACAAAAATCCCACCAACCAAAATCCCCACAAAACACAAAAAAAAGGCCCCCTCCAAAAAAAAAAAAAAGAAAAAAAGAAAAAAGGGAAATAAAAAAAAATAAATCAAAGCTTAAAGCTATTTAAGAACAGTTTGTCTCAGTTGTGGAGATGCAGAAGTCCCAAGAACAGATTTCAGATCACTGGGAATTTAGAGGGAATCGTGTTGTTTAATAGCAGGGACCAAGTTTTTCAGGTGGCATGCTCCATGTTACCTCTCCTATGCACTGGGAGATCCCTGCAAGAGGCTCTGGTAATTGTGTGACCTTTGGTTCAAGCTCGAATACGCCCTTTTGTTCCATCCGATAGTCTTTGGTTCTCTTCATGGCTCTCTTTTACACCCAACAGTCCCTTCCCGGTGTTGCTTTTCAACCTCCCTGCCAGCTTAGGAAGTTGAGTGGGACAATGGAAATCTCCAGCTGCTTGGCAGGTGAGGATCCCCTGCGTGTGGGTAACCTGTAGCTCGCCACCCCGGCAGGGGTGCACAGAAGGGGAGGCAGCAAAACCACAACATGAAAAATCTCAGGCCAAGCATACACTGAATAGCGGCGCTTCCATAACCATAAAGCAGATGCCTCTGGCACTGCTCCGTAGCTCTTGGCTGGAGAAGTGCCGAGACCAGAAGTCCGGCAAGCTAGAGCTGCACACCGGGAGCACAGCACCTAGCAGGAGGAGCGGTAGTGGAATGATGGGCAAACTGTAACGTCCCAGCCCCAGGGTCGGGGTGTAACCCCGGCCGGCAACCAAATCCCGCGCAGCCACTCACTCACTCCCCCAGTGGGATCGGGGAGAGGATCAGAAGGGTAAAAGTGAGAAAACCGGTGGGTTGAGATAAAGACAGTGTAATAGGTAAAGCAAAAGCCATACACACAAGCAAAGCAGCAGGAGGCACCCATTCCCCACTCCCCAGGGGCGGGCAGGAGGGGCTCAGCCATCTCAGGACAGCCGGGCTCCAGCCTGAGGGGGGCCTGGGGAGGCAAATGCCATCACTCCGTATGTCCCCCCTTCCTCCTCCTTCCCCAGCTGTACATGCTGAGCATGAGGGCGCATGGCCTGGGACAGCCCTCGGTCAGGGGGGGCAGCTGTCCCAACCGTGTCCCCTCCACATGTCCCGTGCCCCTCCAGCCCTCTCGCTGGCAGAGGCCGAGAAATGGAAAAGTCCTTGACTTGGTATAAGCATCACCCAGCAACCGCCAAAACCATCAGTGTGTTACCAGCCTTATTGTCACCCCAAATCCAAAGCACAGCACCGCACCAGCTACTGAGGAGAAAATCAGCTCCATCCCAGCAGAAGCCAGGACACCTACGTTATGCTATCCAGGAGGAATTCAGCCTGATACTGAAAAAAACAGGATATGGGAGAGGTGGTACACTGATTCCAAGGAACTGGAAGAAACCCAGGATGAGACAGCACTTGTGCTCTAATCTTCTCCCACACTCATTCTCAGGTTGAAGGGTGGTGGGGCAAAGGAACAGTATCTCTGAAGAAGCCTCTCCTGCAAGACATTTTTCTTACCTTGATACATCCATACTGATGGAGGTGCAAGGAAAGCCAGAGTTCTGGGGCACTTCAACTACCCCTTGTGCCCCTGGGTAAAGAGTATACCTAGACAGCATCAAGGAAAAATCCACTTACTTTCAGGACAGGCACCAAAAGCTTTTGCTTAAAGGATTTTAACTGTTTTACAGATACCTCATGGATATGAACAAGATTGATCTCTGAGCAATTTTTCTTTTCCCCAGATGTTGACTTGATATAAAGACAACAAGCAAAGACAAGAAAGTAGAAGTCCGAGCACCATTTCAGAGGAGCCACACTGAAGGACAACATGCACAAACACTTTGTACCTCTGTCCTGTAGAACTACAACACATCAAGCAGCGTACTTGGCCACCACACACATTAAGTATCTGTTCACCCATCTGGGTGCAGGGAGACTAGTAAATAGGTACTGTTTAGAAAGAGCGTGTCGCAGTCCTCTGAAAGTATATTATGGTTTCAGAAACTAAGACCTTAATTAAGTAGTAAAAACCAGAACTTCTGCAAACATTTAAAGCAACATTAAAAAATAAAGTGCCAGTGTTCAACTGCTCTACACAAGTCATATGTCATTGCATTTAGTTTTAGTAAAGCAAATCTTATTTTCCACTGGATTTAAGCAGAAAGTATACGCAACCCCCTCATGGAAATGCTTTGTCACAGCCTTGCAAGCATAGAAGCCCCCCACGCTGCGGGGGATGCTGAAGCACAACCACCTGTGCCCAATGCCCACCCAGCATCCTTGCTACAGCTGATTGCATCCCGGTTTGGCCTTCTGCCTTTAACATGGTCTTCAGGTCACCTGAGAGAAGTCAAAAGGTGAATACTCTTGTCTTAGCTTTCAAGACAGTTAAACTGCAATTTTCTGTCAAGGATGGCATGAAGTCATCCCTGGCAAAATTAGTAACGAGACATAGCTAAACACCAAATTGCCCCAGTGAAAAAAAAATAAAAATCCAGTGGATGGTTCATACTTAATAAATAGTTTACCAGTTGCTTTAATGCATAGGCACTTTCCATAACAATTGCCCCGAGAGGTTTAGAAAGGATTCCAGGGGTTTGGGTAGTAAGCCAATGATAGAGACAAAGTTTAATTATGTAAAGATACCACTTACTATGGTGGTTCTAGCTGAGACAATGATCACCAAGAATCCAAAATTACAGCCCAGTAATGCTGATCACACACAGAAAAGGTACACTGTGAATCTGTAGGCGGAAAGAAATTTTGCCTTGGCATCTTTCACATCCAAACTTATTTATGGAAGGGACTACCCAGGACCAGTGTCATCTGAAGAGAATAATTAGCCCAAGCAATGTAAACTTAGGGTTTGACTGACATGTATGAGAATGAAACAGAGATGCTTGCATAAGGCTGGCGTTAACACTCACAGATTTTAATTCAAGTCCAGTAATGATATGTCTATGGAAGGTAAATTGTTTATATGCAGACATCTTCAAAAGTAGCATTTTTTTTTCAAGAGTATTTTCAAAGTGCTTTAGTGCATTTTTGCCTACAATGGATAAAAAACCCCAGATCAGTACAATATATATACACAACTATTTATGGTGCAATACCTGTACAAAATTAATCTTCTTAAAATTGTTCAACTTGAACCACAGAAGTTGACATTCTTGGTTTGTAAACAGCCTACATTTGCAGTGAAAAGGCATATTCCTGTGCATGATTCTCCAACCAAAAGCAACTACCAGGTAACAGTTAAAATTAAAAGCAATTAAGATCTTAAATAGGCAGTTATGGCAAGCATTGCCATAAACCGAAACAGAACAAAAAAGCTCCACTCCTATTCATTAGGCATTTGTCACAATGTATACGCCACATGCTTTTGTTTGAATAGAAAAGCAATTATGTTTTAATACACTTATATTCTACTCATCTCCTCATCATCCTAGGATAATGAGTCATTAGAAAAAAGAATATTATATACAGCAATACAGCTTATTGTTCTGTGCAAATTATTGTTGCGTCAGCTGAGCATAAGTACCTGACAGTTCAGAAAGCTCAGTTGTCAGCAGTTTCTGTTTGTGCCTCCCATGCAAGCCTCCAGAAGGCTTTTGCTTCACCTCACCCTGTGTTCTGCTATCACTGAACCTAAAGTTCACGACCCCTGCGTCGGATATAGGCACAGAGGACACAATTTCGTGACATCAAAAAAATGTCTGTGTAGCTGCCACGTGACCTGCTCCCACGAGGCTCAGATGCATCTGAAGCAAGTCCAGAATGTACAATTTCCATGACTACAGAGGAGCAATTTAACGCAGCAAACTGTGGATATGAAATAAATAAATAAAAAGTACAAAACTCATTTTCATATAAATCAACATCATCAAATTGCTGGAGTACACAGCCGAGGCAGATAGGCTGGGGAGATCATCGGTTTTAAATGAGGAGAGTCAGAGTTCAGGCTGCTTTCTGCCGATGACCCGATTATCCTCAAAACAATGCTAAGGTAAAAATCATGCTCTCACACCCATAAAGCTACTGTATCAGCTCTGAAGAGGTAGCTATGAAAAACAACAGTAGCCAAGGTGAAATGTTAGGCAAGGTTAAACTATCCGTCTTTAAGCAGTGTGTGCTCTGTCCTTGTCCTCACCCACTGCGAGACACCAGGAGCGCGACCCCAGCTGGGAGCTCCCGGGGCTGGCCAGGCTGCAGTACCATCTCCACAAGAGGCAAATCCTTCTCCTGCATCCGTGCCCAGCCCCAGGCTGACCATTAGCCATCACCCCAGCAGCCACACACAGCAGAAACAAAGACAGATCCTTGGTTCAGAACGTTAAGGCTATATTTGTACTGCCCAGGCAAAAGGTCCTTTAAAGTAGGACTCTGCCATTCATTTTTATACTACTGTATTTAAAGCAAGTTTAAAAATAAACAGGTGCTTCACAGGTAATAAAGATAGAAGGCCAAAATTCTGCTCTGCAATAATTATTTACCAAAGTCACAAAAGCAACTTGCACCGCAATTTCTCTCCATTAAAGTTTATTGTTAACATTTTGGGAAACTAATAGAAAAAAAATACTCTTTCTGAACATAATTGGTTCAATTGGCTTCTCAAACAAAATTTCTACACACCTTGGACATCTGAAACCAAATTCACTGATCACAGTATTTTTCCTGTATCAATGAATCGCTGCACTTGATCAGCACAAAACAGGAATACGTACATGTGTGCGGGGGAACAGCTAATTGCTTCTATTTACAGTGATAGGGGCACGTCATTAATTCTCCAACATAAGCACAAAATTAGGGACTATTGCTACTACATCATCATGATGTTAGAATGTTAATACTAGGTTGCAATCTTTATACAAATCTAATAAAAGACATGAGGGATAAGATTCTGGTCTTATTAAACTCTGGGTTGGTGGTGGTTTTTTTTTTCTAAACAGTAGACTTTAAAGCCCAAGTTAACAGCATGTACAGAGAAAGTGTTTTAAAGTCTTTACACAGTTAAAGGGAAGGAGGAACAAGCAATAAATAGCTGCATTATAAGGTTACCCTCAAAAATCAAAGCTTTTGTTGCAAAGTCAAAGGCCTGGTATACTATCAGTCTGTCACAAAAATTTTTATGATACCTTTGTGCATCTTAATGCACTGTTACTAGAGTTTCTGGTAAAGGTTTATATCATACTGTGTTTACAGAAACAGTTTTAAAGGTTTTACAGTAAAAGATGGTATCAAGATAACCCTTCTGATAAGCAGCAGAAATAAACTGGGCAGAAATAGACTTACGCTAAACAAAGCCTTTTTGGATTCTAAATATTATGATGCTCAACATCTGCCTGCTCTACAGATCTGTTTGATTGCTGATTTTCCAATGATGATATTGACTTGCTGTTAATAGAAATATGCAGCACATGCTTGCTAATCGTGATAAGCATACACTGCAAATCCATTTGATTGTTAAAATTCCTAATGATGATATCGATGCAATATTGACATGCTGTTGAGAAAAAATCCAGCATGCAGTGAATGGTTAAATGAGGTAGGAGACATCAGATATCTGTCTGATTGTTAGATTTCTAAAAATTACTCGAGAGCATTTTCAAGGAAATTGAAAAAGCATCCGATGCATGCTATTCTATATATTCCACACTGTAATACTCTTCAAGCAACATATGTACATTTTTGTGTTTGCTCTGAAAACATTACATATATAAATTTTAAAAAAATATATTTTGAGATCTTTTGGGTAGCACACTTCTGAAAGATTAGTGTTAAACGAGTACAGGATTTTAACAGGGTTTGCAAGCAGTTTTTTTCAGAAGAGAAAAGTTCAGAATGAAGGGAGGTTTTTTGAAAGGTCTTTTTATTAAAACAGTCACTGCAATCTGAAGGTTATTAAGAAAATAGCAAATAAATCAATTATTTTGCAAATAGATTTTACATTTTGAAATTATTATTATTATTATTGCTTTAAAAAAAAAAGTGATATATAAGTATTGAAGCAGAATGCTTAGAAGTTTTCCTGGAAATTATCATTGCAAGAGAAGAGCAACATTTTTGGCAGCAAACTGCATACCCTATCCTCTTTCGTTTAGCAACCTATGAAGGCACAAATAAAATTTCAGATTTATTCACAACCTTCCCTCCAACTTCCTTTCCCACTGTTACTCCCCGCTACAAAAAAAAAAAAAAAAAAAAATAAAAATCATCAAACTGAAGACTTAGAATCTGGGGAGAAGAGAAAGGCAGAGGCCACTCAAACGCCGAGCGTTCCAGGGCGGCAGAGCTCGCGAACAACGCGTTTCATCTCTGATGTAAATTTTTGTTTCATCAACAATATAAGTGATTTAATACTGAGTGAACCGATCCAAATCATATTAATCTCCAATTTCAGAGCCGCGTTTGATGGCGCTTTGTATCTCGGAGGACAGGCTGCCATCCAGCGGCCGCAGGAGCCTTCTCAGGCAGAAACGTGCGGGCCCGGGACAGACCCGGGAGCTGCTGGGGGCTCCGGCTCTGCGCCCCCACCCTGCCCCCCCGTCCTGCGCGCCCCCCTCCCTGCCCAGGGAGCTTTGGCACGGCGCTCCCAAACCCACTGCAAAGCAGCGGCAGTACTGCTCACAGCCTACCCCAGCAGCAGATTTCAAATAAGCACATAGGACCTCCCTTCTCAATCAATAATAAATAAATAATATTCATTAAACAACAAAATGGTTTTCTCCAAAAAAAGAGAATATAAGACATTCTCCTACAAAAGGCCGTAACGCACAGTCATACGTACAAAAGTACATTCTCATATATACATTGCAGAACTGCCACAGTCTATTTTTTCTGATGTTACCACTTCTAACATTTGGATTTTTTCAGCACTGAAACCTGTAACAGAACAGAACGATGAACGCTATCATTTACCAGCGCGCAGTGAAAGCAAGGGACAAAAGCTTAAGCAACAGCAGCAAAGTCCGAGCAAAAAGGATTATAAGCATATGCATACGAGCAAAAAGAAAAATAAGCAAAGCACTAAGATCCATGGGGTTAATTTGATCAGCTTCAGGTGTTTGCTCATGCCTAACACCCTCAAGATCAGCAAAAAGAAGTTCATACATTGGAAAACCTAACCCTTATAACATACATGGCCAGTGAAACCTAGAATTATCCACTCCTGACAGTGCAATAGCTGCATAATTAACGGCACCTTCCTTTAATATGCACATCATTGCCTTCCAGCTCCAAGCACACACTGGCATGCACAGTACTGTGCAGTAAAGCTAACGCCGTTTACTTCCAGTTTCAACTTCTTCCCCTCTTCAGGCTACAGAATCAGTGAAGCTATAAAAAAAAATAAATCTAAGAGCATGAACAAAGTCAAGGGAAAAAACCCCAACCAACCAAAAAAACCAATCACAGTTGTACAAGTGTTTGATAAGCAATTAGTACATGTGAAACATTTTAAGAGGTGATGGTACATCATCCCAACCTTTCCTGCCTGTACAGCAGGAGGGATTGGGGAGCTGCACATTTTGTATTGTCAGTTTTCCTACACCTTGCCATCAACCTGCCACAAGAGGAGGGGAATGACAGACTGGGCAGAAAAACTCTCTTGTGTACTCAAGGTAGTCACTGCTGCTGCTGCTGCTTCCCTCAAGGAAGAGGATAATACACAGAAAAACCATACTCAAACCAAGATGTTTCTACAGCATACCGACTGGGATAACTGGGCAAGGCAAACACATCATGTTCTATTGGAGGTACTTAAATGAAATGGCTGAAGCAGCTTTCACAGGTCAACAAATTATAAGAACTTGCATGTGGCCTTCGAACAGGTGCAAAGCAGAACTCTGAGTTGGAATTTTTTTTTTTTTTTAAGCTAATATTTGTTCCTGTGGAATATGAGGTTCAAGGTGGCCTCCACAGTGATAAGCTTGCAAAACAGTTTGCCTGAAAAGAATTCTGAGATGCAAGTTATAACATTGATTAAAAAGCAGGGTGAGCATGGAGACTGAGGTTATAAGTCAGAGATTCATTCAGGGGGTTAGAAACCAGCTTCCATGATATCCTGAGTGACAGGGTTCCTCATCTTGCAGAAAAAGAGGCACAAGCAGTGGTTCTGCGTACACCCCGTGACGATGCCCCATCCTGCTCCTAACTGGGGGCTCCAGCACCAGGCTTTCAGCTGTTAGTACAGTCAGAGAAGTGGGTCTGGATAGAACAAAACACAGAATTATAACACCTCAGCCCACCCAGAAACTCCGATGGCTTTGGGCTGGTGTGGCAACAGCACAATATGTGAGTGCAGTGTCGATAATCTGGAGTTCCTGATTATCTTGTTTCTTAATGTAGGGAGAATATAGTTCCTTTCACTTCACTCACCTACCACCAAACGTACATAAGCCTGCAAAGGCCGGTCTTAAGTGTACCACAGAAGTTACTTGTTCATCAGATTTGTCATGGAACTACAGTGACGTTCTGCCATAGTCATGACAACTCCAGCTTGGCTTTTAAAGATTGTTTTCTGTACTGAAAATATTGAATATTTTTGGTTTCTAAGTTAACCTGAATAACAATTCCAACACACCCAATTTTGGTCCACTATATCAGTTTTTACAGGAATAAAGCCTACAATATTTTACAAGTTTTATAAAGTTTTTATTAACATCTTACTTGATCACAAAAATAAAGTTGAGCTTAAGGGACTTTATTCCATAACCCTGTTGGCCAAGTTGAACGCAGGAATGACAGACTCAACCCCACAAGAAAGAGGGTGTCAAGGTATAAACAAGAAACGTACCAAAGAACCAGAAACACAATATATACATGTCATCTCAGCTTACAAGTTAGTGACTGTAGTAATATATTTCCAAGAAGAAAAGGGCACTAACTACAGTTTAGTTTTCACACTTTTTCTGTGGTTACAGATGTCATTCTGCAGAGGATTAAAGAGGGAATATATCAGTGGTGGGGTGGGTGGCATTTAAATTGGACAATTCAGGACTCACCGATACAACCTGTATTTAAAAAAAAAAAAAAAGTCAGATATGATCTGATATTTTTTTTCCACTCAATCATCTCAATCAGTAGAAGAACTTTTGGTTTAAGTTTTGTAGTAAAGAGATTTTTAAGAACATTAACTTTTTAGTGTTAGAAATAAAGTTTTATTCTTTCCTAACATCATGCCTCAGCTCTTGAGCCAATTAAAAATCAGTTCTGCTCTGTGAGCACTTCTGAAAACATGAAGCCTGTGGGAAACTTCAACTTTCTAATTCAAAATTTTAAAAAAATAAAACAATGAAGTATTTAATTTGAATCTTAAAATCCTACACGAGACTGATACAGTTATATCATCAGTCAGTGCAGTGAGAATTGTTTCTTTCCTACCAGTTAATGGAGAAACTTCTGGTTTCAGCAGATGAAGGAGGAAGAAAACCTAAACTTTTAAACCTTGGCTAAAGCAGCGAGGTTAGGAAGTGCACTCAGACAGTGCAATCCCATTTCAGCCCAGCGCAGCCCTCCTAACGGCACAGACAAGAGAAAGACAAAGTTCTGAGAAAGCGCAAGAAATAAAAGTTATATGGATGGGAAATAAAAAACACTAAAAAATATCCAGACCCACATAATATTTCAAACCTATGCAATTCCTTTAGGAAGCAGGAAAGGCACCTTCCATTCTAGTGTCACACACAGACTCACTGCCTTCCAAGTCATTCTGATGGAAATGTCCAAGAACATACTTGCCACTAAGCCACCTTGGGACTCCCAAATATAAACCAGGAACCAGATACAGAATTGAGAATAAGGCCAGCTTAGCATCAGAAAATGCTGACGTCTGCTGGTGCTGCAAAGGGAGGATTTGCCACCTCCGTGCATCATGCTGAGCATCATGCTGAGCATCCCTCCCCTCTGGGGGGCTGCCATGGCTAAGCTGGCAGAGCAGAAACCCGAAAGGGTGCGGATCCTGCCTTCCTTCCTTCCCACAGCCCTCTGGCCTGCAGCTCCCACCCTCTTCAGAGTCACCAGTGGGCAGCTGGTCTGGGCACAGTCAGGGAACAGCCACATAGCCTGGGAGATGGATTTACTTTGTAGGAGCAGGACGCTAAAGGCACCTGTAGCCGGTAGACCTCATAGTCTATAGGGTCTGCTTTGGCTAGGAGGCTCCCTTTGGGCACCTACACTCCGTGCTCCCAAGCCAAGCTGTACTGGCTCAGGGACCACATATGACCACAACAGATAATAGTGTTCTATCTTCTGGAGGGGCTGAATCCTTTCATCTCACACTGGTTCTCGGCTGCTCAGGATAAATTGCCTTTACCACAACTCTTCTTTTTCTGCTTTACATATTCAGTTTTGGCCTGCTCATGGCTGAAGTGCCACAAGTACCAAGAGCAAGGTTATTCCTGAAAATGCAGAAAGAATAATCAGATATTGAAGAGTAGACAGTATAAAAAGATAAGTGTTTGTTGCAAGAGTTATTAACGAGCATGGGGAATGCTGCAGGAAAAGACAGGAACATTTCTGTGGTTGTCACTAGACACCTAATCCAGGTCAGTTTGTTTGGCAGTGTTTTGTGTGCAAGTGTGCCAAATTAAAAAAACAAACAAAAAAAAAACACCCTATCAACAAACCTGAATCTCATTAAACCCATTACCTGGCAGGAACCCTACAGATAAACTAGGCTTTACAAAATCTGGGATGTCCTAGACCTATCTTAAAGAAAAGATAAACAAAGACTTCAAAACTGCTGAACAAAATCATTCTCAATAATCAAGAACAGTGCAATCCACAGAAACATGTGATTTAAGGAAAAAATCACTTCGCCAGCTGCCAGGTGAGATGATCAGAAGTTGTACTGCAAACATGGTTAAGATAAATAGAAGATCAAAAAAATGTCTGTGAAATTTTCTGAATTATTTCTGTGAAAGCACAAAGTACTTTTCACTGGAACTGTTAATTGGTTCAAAACAGTACAATAAGAAAGTTACAGGTCTTTGGATAGAATAGTAGATAATGTCCAGACTTGGTAAAAACTACAAAGATAACTGGTAAACTACTAAAAAGTGTCAAAATAAAACATATTCCCAACTGTAAGTCAAAAAACAAGAGTAAAAATAGCAGAGTAAATTGATCTCCTTCAAATTTATTACAGAGGACGAGAGATGCAAGAGTTCCCAGGAAAACAAGTGTATTGTCATGCTTGCCATAACCCCAACCATTTTTCAAGACTGTTGTTCTCAGCACAAATTGTGCAGAAATATAAACCAAAATACATCCATAAAGATACAGCTGGAGGACAAAGTTTTGATGATACAGAAACAAATATCTTTTGTTGGGTTACTTAATAAATTTGCCAGATTGTAAAGCAGATTAGTTTTTTGACATAAACTGCAAGAACAGAAAGTGAATTTCAAAAAGAGATGCTGTAGCAGAGTGCAAAGTAGTTATAGCATCAAAAATTGTGTCCAGATGAATGTAATCGTCTCCAGATGAAAGTAGC
Source organism: Falco cherrug (assembly GCF_023634085.1). Lineage (NCBI taxonomy): Eukaryota > Metazoa > Chordata > Aves > Falconiformes > Falconidae > Falco > Falco cherrug. Next base: position 102,301,383 of record NC_073699.1, on the reverse strand, counting down.
TGTCCCAAGGAGAAACTGTTTTGAACTGGGAATTCATTACCCCAAACAGAAGCAAGCACCAGGGGGTAGTCTAACAAGCTTTAAGTGATCTTATGCTTCCTACCTTCCAGAAGACACTTAGGTTCTTCTCTGAGCTTTCCAACCACACAGCCATCATAAAGTGATTAGTGGTTCACCGGCATTAAAATAAAACGTAATAAAAAAAAATTTCCCCAGAAAAGTTCACGTGGGGTAGGGAGTCCACATACAAATTTCCAAAGCACATAAATGAGGTAGGGCTTTGTTGGCTACCTTTTACTGCATGTGGAGTAATAAGAACTTCTAGAAAAGGGGTCAGATCCACGATGCAAGAAAGGAAGCTGCAATAAAATACCAAAACAAGCAAACATCCCCAGGCTGTTGCTACACTTGGTATTCCCCAGCACAATGCATATGCCTACACAGGAACAGCTAAGAGCACTGTTACTGGTTCACAGAAACTAGTTATATCAGTTTATTACGTTTTAACTATTTTGTTCTAGATTACAATAGACATCTGTAAGAGTCGGTCTAAAGAGAACAATATTGTCTCAACATTGCCAACAGAGACCTGGAGATGGAACGTGGTCCTCATGGACACCAAGACACAAAGACCCTGGGAAAGAGTAACTGCACGGTACGAGGAGTACTATGCTGCTCCCTGCAACCTAGGACTGAAAGGAACAACTACACCCTGGGAAGGAGAACTGCACGGTACAAGGAGTACTATGCCGTTCCCTGCTACCTGGGATTGAATAAGGCCGCATAACAGCTGTCCAGAAGATGGATCACAACTGTGGTCATAACAACAAACCTGAAAACAATACAAGAACACACCTTCTGGTCTGAAGCTACCCGCCACTGGAGCAAGATAACCTGGCTCGAGAGGGCGGAGACTGGCGGAAGTCCATGGACCAGAGGAGGAGCAAGGTGGGTTGCTTGGCATAAAAAGATGCCTTCTTAGCAACTGAACTTTGGAGATCTTCCCCACCAAGGATCACGACGATCAGAAGGACCGGCAGGATGCTGCCTGGACCTGGGACCATAGGGATGCCTTGGACCTGTGGTGGTAGCTATAATCCTCTTTCCTTTTCTTTTTATTTTACCTTTTATTCACTTTCTGTCTTTCTACCTATCGCACACCGCTTTACAGGCAAACAATAAAATTGTGCTGTTTGATTGAAGCATAACCCCTTGGCGTGGTCGCCTTGATTTTTGCGCTTCGAGATCATAGTTAACGAACCATCACGAGTCCACTGAGTGGACCGTGACAACATCCCAGATGATAGATAAGGAGTCCAGCATCGGGATCTCATGCTCCTGAAGTGTCTTCTAACATAGCTACTCGGCCTTACTCCAGTGGTCCAGGGACCAGCCCTTATAGGGGTGAGAGCCCTTATAGGAGAGAGGGAGCTTTAAGTCTGTTCCAGCCAGTGACTGACACAAGAGCTTGGGCTTTTTCTTATTCCAATGGCCTTTTTAACCTCATCCAAACATCCTCTAGGATCAAGATAGCAAAGTCTTGCCAGCACTTCTGGGAAGAGGGAGCTCCCTCTTTTGCTGATGTGAGCAGTAGGAGTCACACCAAGTCACCAGCCAAGAGGGAGCCAGGAAAGCAGAGAGCCCCAGCCACACAGTGCCCCATCCCACCACCCTCCGCTGGCCACACCGCCCCACAGCCCCAGTTTTTAAACACAACAGCACGGTACGATGCTCCCTTAGAGAAGGTCCCAAGTCACGTCTAGACCAACCAAACACAAGGTTAAATTCCAATACCGCAGAGGTGAGCCAGGTGTGCTTTTTCAGTTAAAGGAGTGCCTGGGAATAAGAGCAGGATCCTGCCCACTCATTGCCCTTGACATAGGGTGGGGTGCAGCACAGGCATCACAGCACTGCTGCAGCACACAGCAGTCCCCTGCACCACCAGTACCGCGCTGTCCCAGCTGTCAGCTAGCGGTTCAATGCCCTCCATCCAGCCTGCCACAGCCGGGCTTGGGCTCCTGCCATCTTCCAGCCAAACCGGGGAGTTCTGATTAATGACAAGTAGTCAGACTTAGGGCACAAGTATAAACAAAGTTTCAAACACATCTATTGTTTATAGAGCCTGAAGCATAATAGCTTTACCCAGATGTCATTGACTGGCCCGAGGAATAGAGACCTCTGTCTTGCAGATCTTTGCTGTTTTGAAGGGCCTGGTTCAAATAGCCACTGCATCTCACTAAACCGCTTTCAGCACTTCCTAGCATTTGAAACCGTTTGGCATAGTACAGGGAGGGCTCAAGAGAGGCTAATATTAAGAAAAAAAAAAAAGCCCTGTTTTTTTTTCCTTGCTCACTAGTACTTTATTGATAAAGGTTAACACCTTATGTCTTGTAAAAGTACTCTTTATACATTTGAATTGTAAGGTGAAGTTAACTCCTTAACTTTAAGCAAACTAAATCCACAGCACTGCCCAGCCCATTCCCTTAATTAAATCAATTTTTTTTCTAATTATGAATCTCCATCTGCCATAATCATAATCCAAAGACTCCTAAAAATGTTTGTTAGAAATAGCTTAAGGTCTGGCAAAAATTGCACCATGATGGTTAAAAGAGCTATCTCTTTAATGCTGCTGCTGTACCAACGTATTGTAAAAGTTTAGACATTTCAGTGAGTGGTTTCGCTCTCTCAAGGGAGTCAGTCCTTGACATACCAAATAAACCATCTCTTTCCCCCACGAACGCTAAATAATTGCACCTCAATTCTCATGTCGCTCTACATTTATGCAAAAATTATTGTGGATGTTTATTTGGGTACATTACACTTGCACCGGTGTTATAGGCTGAGACTTGAAGAAAATGAGCTTCCTGACCCTGCTAGTGCATGGCAGCTCTCTAACAGAAAATGGCTTTAGCTTATATTAAAGCTGTTTTACAGAAGATAATTTCTGTTCTTTTACAGAGACAGTTAACCACATTGTTTCGCATCTCATTGTGCACTTTTGGCATACAATTTTTACTTAAAGGGTATTAGATGCCACCATACTCTCCCAGGGCTTTTTTTATTTTCCTAAGGTGCTAGATGTTTAATATTGATTAGAATATTTGATTACAGGAAAAACAAGATATTTTGCTGCCAATGAATGTTTAATTGGTAGTAATTTTTCCCCATGCATGTTCATATTGAGAAGTTTGAAGTTGGCTTTAGAACATTATTTCTTCAGCATAACAGGCCCCCCTCCACCTTTGGCTTTGACGCCCCATCCACACAGCAGGTCACAGTCCTGACACCAGGAGCCCAGTGCACAAGCATTGCACATTCTTCATGGCATTCCTCATCGCAGACAGCCCCTCTGCAACTCAGAAAGGATTCAGAATCAAGGTGGTTTGGAAGGCAGGACTTTCCCCAAAGGATGAGGGGAAAGAACATTCAAAACAAAATCCAAAAACCTTTTCCCTAATAAACAGCCTTCTAAGCATCAATTCCAGGAAAGAAATAGGTTAAATATTATATGGTCCAGCTCTGCTAGATCAGGGCACTGCTCTGGTGCGCCACGTGCTGACAGTTGGCTGCCTTCCTCATTCTGCATGCTCTTCAGGATCAGCTCTGTCAAGCGGGGTTGTGGCTTAGTTTCATATTACAGACACCTTTTAGATTGTTAGGGCTACATAAAGGTGGCAGCAATTAGTAAAATATTTCCTTAAATAACACTGCATCACAAGTTTTCTCAGGAAGATCAGAAAGGCTTTGGGTTTTTTTCCCCTCTTTGCCTTTTTTTTTTTGTTGTTTTGCTGTTTTTGGCTGTTGTTTTTGGGTTTGTTGGGTGTTTTTTTGTTTGATTGTTTGTTTGGTTTTGGTTTGTGGTTTGTTTTTTTGGTGGGGTTTTTTTTTTGGGGGGGGGGCACTGTGTTTTTTATTTTAAATGAGGAACCAACCTTTTATGCTTTCCTTGATGAAGTATCCAGAGTGAATCCAAATCTTGTGGCTACTTTCTCCCACTCTTCCAACAATTAAAGTCATGTAAAAGTTTATATCATAAAGTAAACAAGATCAAACACACAGGATGAAAAAACTTTGATTCTTTTCAATAAAGGATATAAACATCTAAAACAGGACAAAAAAGATTTTTCTAAATCTTGGATACCTTTTCAAAACACGTTGATTTTTATGGTTTCAGTGTGCAGTCAAACAGCTCCGTCTCCTATGATTTGTATAGAATCCAAGCTTATTTACTTCCAGATTCCTTAAGAATTTTTTAAGCAGCCAGAACGCACATGACCAAATCTATCGACCAACAGAGGCACATTGTGAAAAGCTCCATAACATTTCCCATGATATCCCATTGGCACTCCTGTCCATTTTGAAATATCTCTGAACAGTAGTGCTCTGAAGAGCCTTTTGCAAGGTGCCAAAATGCATTATTTCCAATTATAAAGTTCAAAAGCATTTGTCACTTTAAAAGTAACAAAATGTGATTTGCTGCTTTAAAGTGTTAGGTTTTATGTGTTCATTAGAACAAGCATTCTGTGGCTTTCTGTTGAGTATTCATAAAATCCTGCCTTGCCAGATAACTATATTGCATTAATATGGTATGAATAAATGAAAGCAGTAATTATGGGTTTATTCTTTATTTTGCAATTTACAGTTTGCTTTGCTTCAATGGTACAAAATTATCGTGTCTGAAACAATGTCATATGGTAATTTGTTTTAGAACTCTTCAGAACATACACGCCTAGAGAACCCCACCCAGAGTAATTGGATGGAGAGTGTAAAGCATATGTAGATTAGACTATTGCATTTTCTTTCTGTCAGGCTTTGACTGATCCTCAGGAATTGCATAAGATGCCAGGGGAAGAAAAAAAAAAAAAAGAAAAAAAGTCTGGTTTTGTGAAGCTTTTAAAATAAAAAGGATATTTTATGCATATCTGCCACCTTTTAACACCATGCATACACTATACCATGCCATCAATTCTGAAGACCCCAAGGAAATCCATGAGGATTACTGCAGAAGAAATAAATAGTTGAAATAGATGACTGCCAAGGAGACTTAATTCTATAGCATTCTACTTACAACAGATGTTGTAATACACGCTAATATGCATTTCTTTTTCCAGAAATCAACCTTTCATTGCATTACCACTGCAGTCAGTGGTGGCCTCCAAGAAGAGTCAGGTAGACTGTAGCTCTGAGAAGTAAAAAAATCTCTCTGACATCTAGAAGTTTGAGTAATCTTCTTGGTGTGTGGCTTCCTCATAACCTCAGCCTTTTCCACCACATCTCAGCAGTCATCTTTCAGTCATCAGTGCACACCTCAGCAGCAACACAGAGCTTTCCTCTGGTGCAAAATACACCCAAAGTCAATGGAACTTGGCAGAACGAATGATTGCCCAAGGTAGCTGTAAAGAGGGGACATCCATAAGAATTCTGCCAGTAGAACATCAGACAGGAGCCCCTTCCGAAATCTTTACTGCCCCTACCTCCTACGGGCCTGCCTATCAACCTCACAGGGCACTGACTGGCAAGGTTTCCAGATCACCTCGCTACCACTAAGCAAGTATTCCTAGAGACAGGAATCCTTGTTTCAGTAACAGGCAAAGCATTCCCCTTGCACGCAGCAGATCACTTCTGAGAATCTCTTCATGGTCCTCTCATCAGAAGTGTAAGGGAAGCACAGAAACAACTGGATATAAGTCTTTGGCATTGGTGCAAGGTAGAGCTAGCCCATCAAGAACACACCCAACCACCCCAGCCACCTCGTGCTTTCATCAATATTTTCACTTGAGCTACACAGACCACCAGGAGCCAGCCCAAGGCACTACGCAACAAGTGTGAGGGATAAGAGCAGCAAAGCTATCTCTAGAGAGGAAGCGGATGTTACATGGTGAAGAACAACATGGCAGTCTTAGATTTTTTTGCAGATATCACAATGACAACTTTAATAGCTGCATTGGTACCCCTAGACCGATACTTTGTTTGCAGGCTTCAGAATAAGGCTTTCACGAAATTCTAGTTACCTGGCTTGGAGGTGGAGGCGCCAGTTTGGGAAGAAAGCATTGTTCAAAGGCAACACAATCTTGCATCATCAAGCCCATTCAGCCAGCTGTTTTCACAAACTCCATCCAAGGGATCAGAATTATTCTTGACAGACACAAGAATCAAAATCTTTATACCAACCCCAAAGAAGCTGTGTCTGTACCAGGCATATAGGGAGAAGGGGATAGCTGTAAAATCAACTGAGATTTCTATTCTTGTATTCTTTAACTGTTACAAACCATAATTAGGAGACATGAAAATTTCCAAAGAGTTTGCATGAAAAAAACAAGTACAACAGCTCACAGAGGAGCTTCACTAGAGATTATAGAAACAAGGGATCAAAAAACCCACAAACACACACCATAAAACATACATACAAACAGACCAAAACAAACAAACAACCCTAAACTGAAGACTTCTGTTCATTTTGTCACAATTTTGATCATAATATGGTATGGTTTATCTGAAAAATATGTCTTAAAACCCACTGCTTTTTCTACATTGTGTATGTATGGATAGTATCAATGAGGAGGTATTATAAGAGCAGCACAGACATGAGGCAAGCAATGTTACAAAGGTTAAATATTTTTAATACTTTCTCTAGTTATTATGCCAGTAAAGTATTTAAAATGAGTTTAAGGAGGGTAAATAGGCCAGAGAAGAATAGCAGATGGAAGTGCAGCAGTATCTTACAGACTCCTTTCCAAAATCATTGTCATCACTAAGACTATTTCTCCTTTTAAAACAGGGAATTGCTCTGAATGCTTGACTCTGTTTTTTATATTAACAGACATTTTTCTTTCTTCTTATAGAAGAAATATACTCCTTCAGATTGACCAGGACATGGCAGTAAAGATATGAAATTCAAAGATATTAAAAAAAACCCAAACTTTTTTTTAATTATTTATGTATTGCCAAATAGATAAGAGCATATAATGCGCGTACAGGACAGGTAATACTCCACATCTTATATGTCCTAATATAATACTTTTTCAAGAAAAATTATGACATCTTCTTTGAAATAGATTGATCCATAGCTTGTAATTTAGTCATGAAGCCAAATATTGATGTTTTTTCCCTTGTAATATTGTTTAGAAAAGACACAGAAAACCTTTCCAAATAAAGAGCTATAAATAGATGAACATTCCTTTTAATCCATCTCTCTATATAACAAAACAAAAAAATGCCTTTTGACACACCATAAAAATCAGTAGTTGCAAGCCATACATACTTTCACAATGTATGTCACGTGGAGCTCTATAGACATCGCTATGCAGAATGCCTCAGCCACTTGCTCATTGTGGTGCACCACCCAAGTCTTCCAGGGCCTGTATGTGTATGGGATGGTTCATTTACTAGAAGTGGTTTACTTGTAGTAAGAAGTCTAATTTCATCTACAGTGGGGCTCTTTAGTTACATTCTGATCTAGGAAGAATTTTTAATGTATCTTACTAACATTGCTCTAAACTTCTCATTTTTGTAATGTCCAAAGTATGTTTCTTACAGTTCCTGCTTATCTCTGTAAAAGAAAAAAAAAAAACAAAACCCAAAAAGAACAACCAAACAAACAAAAAAACCCACACACCACATCAAACCTATTTGAACTGTGCTAATTTACCAGTCTCATTGCACCAGTCAGTCAGACAATGACCAGGATGGCTTAGCCCTACCTGTCACCATCTAGATGGACGAGGATGTCCTCAGCCAGCCACTAAGATGACCAGTCATTGGACAGGATTGGGGAGGGGTGGTGGTGAACACCCCAGGCAAAGAGTAAATCATTGTCTTTGGGATCCTTCAGCACAGAAGTGATTCAGAAGGATGTAAAACGCACGTGAAGCTCATATGCAGCTGAGCATGACCAAGGTAATGGATAACCATTGTACTACAAAAAATTAACTAGGAAAAAAATGCAATCAAATTAAAATTTTCCTAACTTATCCACACAGGATAACAAGTATAAAATAACCTCTTTCTGATGCATTCTATTACTGGTCCCTAAAGCTTCCCATATTAAAAGGTTCAGACTTTCTATCACCATTCCAAAAAGGGAATTTGCCACTTCACTGGCAGTAAGGCAACCTCGAAACTTTAAGAAAAAAAAAAAAAAGAAAATCAACCGAAGCACCACACAACAGCCTACTTCATTGCCTATGAAGGAAGTATGAGACTTACTTAAAATGCCTGAAGTTTTGATTACATTACTAATCTGCTTTTCTCTACAAGTATTCTACTAGAATTTACTTTTAAAAAGGAAAGACATCCTGAATAACTATTCATATGAATCCAGAAGAGAGAAGGCTTGAAGAAAATCCTCAAGTATCACATGACTAGTGTTAAAAGTCATTAGCATTGACAGCAGTGCCAGGTAAGCACATTCTCCCACTAAAACTTTTCTCCAATTTTCTAATGACATTTTATAAATGAGTTTTGATGAGTCTGGTATTCATTCGTCACCAAGAAAGTGAGAAATGTGTCCAAGCTTTTCTTTAATGTAAAGCCAGACACTGACTCAGTGTAATTTTAAACAGATCTTTAAAGCCACACTCCAGTAACAACATGGTGACAGTGGTCTAAGTAATGTCATTTAAGTGCACATGGTGGAAGAAGGGCAAGCTGGACTTACAGCTTTAACATTTATATAAGCATGTAACAGCATTTAAAAGATGTATTAAAGTC
>NC_073699.1:102267674-102287674 GCF_023634085.1 Falco cherrug | reverse complement strand
GTGAGGGGCACGGGGGACGACTTCTCGGAGAAGGAACAGACTTCAGCAGAGATGAAGAGGAGCCTCCAGGCAGCATGAAAAGGTCTAGCCACCTGAGCAACTGCTGCTGTGTGGTCTTCCCTTCCCTCAGAAGCTGGCTAAGTGGTCTGACCCTTTCCCAGGAGTCTCCGAAGAAAAGCAGCATGGAAAGAGGGCAGGAAAGTAGGGAACTAATAGGTATGGAGTGTGTGGAGGAAGCTGCTCAGGTATACACTTTGCATTGCGTTACCTCAATTCCTGCTCAACTTCAGTGTATTTATGTTCATTTTTAAACCCTGAAATCTGCAGTTCATACTTTTATCATGCTGTTGTAATGGCAAAAATTAAAACTGTACACAGAGATTAAAAAAAATATTCTAAAAATTGTATAATTGCATTATGATAGAAGTCCTGCTGCCCCACTGGTGGTGGAAAAAGAAGGCGGGTGTGTAGGTGGGAATATCAGTTCTGCCTCCCAGGTGAGCTGTACTCACTCACAAAAGTGCCAAGGACATTCCAAACCCAGAGGACTGGGACTAGGCCCATCCTGCAGCTGTGCTCAATTAACATTTTAATGCAAAACTGAGGAGACGCACATAGGTAACAGGTGTGGCTTACCCTAATTAAATAGCTCTTCTCGATTTTATTATTTATTTCCTGTTATACAAAATGTCATAGTACATATTTTTCCAAAGCTATCAATTGGCGAGGGGTGGGGAGGGTGGGGGGAGAGAAGGCACAGAAGAGAAATTGCCAGCAAACATATCAACTCTTACAAGAAAGTAAAAGCCCAGCAAAAGTGTTCCTAATGGCATTTCATTTAATCAAGTTGTTTACAAAGAAAAGCCCAGGAAGTTGACAGCTGTATAGTTCCAGAATATTACACATCTATTCCCCATAACATACCACAGCACACAAAGATAAATGAGTTCTGCTAAGCAAAACTACCACTATCGTTAGAATAGCCATAAAGTAATGCTAAAAGTGATACACTGCTGGCTTTCATTCACTGGAAAATACCACAAAGTTGGCAAAATGAACTTTTTTTATTTGTTTTTTTTTTTTTAAATTAGTTAATGAATGTGAAGTTTTGACTAATGGCAAGAAGCACACATTATTTTCAGCTGGGGTGATCCAAGAGACCAGATGGCACTAATCCCAGCATTCATGGAAAAGGATTTTCACAGTATTTAAACATAAAACATGGTCATTCTTCTGTATTTATAAATACCTTCTTCATGTAGTCTTTCTAATTCAAATTTTCTTGGGTTTAAGGGTTTTTTACATATTGGATAAGATAGATGACTTATTTTTTGATAACTTTCCAATAGAATCAATACTAGACAGAATGGATGTAAAAATAACTGGGTTTTCTTTTGTTTAAAGACATTCTATTGCTACTTTCACTAGTCTTCACGTGACAACCATCAGATAAACCATGGAGTCATCACACAGATAAGCACAGTGTGACAGCTTCCTCCTCGAAGTCCCTTCCTCAGATAGAATAGCATGCTATTGCTAAATCAAGACATCTTTAGGTCCAAATGCTTAGTTTGTATATTTAACAGTCTCCTTTACACCTAATTCAATAAGACATGTGAGGAAGTTTGAAAACAAATCAAAAAAAAGATGTTTACTGCTACCGGCCTGACCCCAGGTATCACCTTCTGCTCTGCAAACAGCTACTGTACTGCAAATACAGTGTCTCCCCACTACTGCAGCTATACTTACTTACATTCAGTGTAGTCAGGGTCAGTTACTACATGTGATTACACCAGCCTGTTTCCTTAGAAAAACGTGTTTCTTCCTCATCCTTAAAAAGAGAAGGGTGAGAAGACCATGTTACCAGGAACCATGAAGCACTGGTATAAGTTCCCTGAGGTCCTGTGGGGTCTCCACCCTTGGCTGCCTTTACAAACCATTCCTTGATCCTACTTTGAGTACAGGGATGAACATCTTCAGATGACTCCAGCCCTATTTCTGATGATTCTATGGCTCTACCTTAAGCTACAACAAATAAGGAGCGCTCAAAGAGCAGTGGTGGAGCAACTGAGAGACAATGTAAGAAGAAAGTGATGCCTGCAATAGTGTGGGATTATTGTAGAATCACAGAATCATTTCAGTTTGAAAGGCATTTAAGATCATCAGGCCAAGGCCACCAACAAAACATGTCCCTGAGTGCTGCTTCTATGTGTCTCTGAAACGCCCCCAGTGCGGGTGCCCCCTCCCCGGGCAGCCTGTGCCGGTGCCTGACCACCCTTCCAGGGAAGAAATGTCCCCTCACCCCCACCCTAACCCTGCCCTGGTGTAGCTCAAGGCCGTTCCCTCTGCTCCTGTCGCTCCTTCCCTGGGAGCAGATACTACCAAGGCCCAGGCAGACCCCCCCAGCCTGGCCCCCATCCGCTGAGCGGGTCACCTTGCCACAGGAGAGCAGGCTGGCCATGCAGGACCTGCCTTCCACGACCCCACGCTGGCTGGGCCTGATCCCCCCGCTGCCCCGCACATGTCGTGTGGTGGCACTCGGGGTGAGCTGCTCCGGAACCTTCCCCGGCACCCAGGTCAGGCTGACAGGGCTGGAGCTCCCCAGATCCTCCTTCCACCCTTCCTGTGGGTGGGCAACGCGGCTGCTGACCCCCCGTCAGCCGGGACCTCCCCGGGGTCCAGGGCTGCTGAGAAATGGTGGAGAGTGGCTCGGCGAGCTCCTCCGCCAGCTCCCTCGGGACCCTGGGTGGATCCCACCTGGCCCCACAGACCTGTGTGTGTCCAAGAGGAGCAGCAGGTCACGGACTGCTTCCTCCTGGACCATGGGGACTTCATTCTGCTCCTCGTCCCTGTCCTCCCGCTCAAGGAGCCAGGCACCCTGGAGGTAACTGGAGTTGCTACTAAAGACGGAGGCAAAGGCAGCATTAAGCACCTCAGCCTTTTCCTCAGCCCTTGTCTCGATAGCAAGCATGAATAACGAGCACAGTCTCAGTAGCACCATCATATTCTGGTACTCACCAGCAGGTGAATCAGTTTGATAAAACAATGAGAAAATATAGTCCCACATTAATAGTGACAATTCCTTTAACAAGAACCCCGGGATGCTGGGATCCCTCAGAGACTGGGCAGATTTCCCACTAAGAGGTAGTACGGGACAACACCAATATTTCTGTGAACTTAAGAAGTCGCTAAGAAATCAAGAATGAAATATTGTACAGATGTAATGTTCCAGAAGTTTTTGTCTCCACACAATTTCTATAGGCGGCTATATCAAACTACAGACTTCGGCTGAACCAGTATACACCCCTAACAGGGATTCTTGGCCTACTTTCTAGGTTTGACAAGATTTCACTTTTTGTGCCTTTTGAAAGTCGACTCTGTTATGAGTTTGTCATGCATCATTAAAATCATAATTTCATTGTGTCAATTTCTCTTCCCTTTAGTTCCAGTAAGTTTGAACAAATCAGTTTTTAACTTCATAGTAGGAAGAGCTTGGTGGAGAAAACAAAGACGGAAAACTGCTTCATTAAATATGCATAACATATAATTACTTATTTCCTGCTTCACAGACCTAATGAGGAACTCTCTTCCTCAAAGCCAGACCCCTTCACAGAAACATGCTTGTTTGGAAAAACTTCCAGATGAGAGGTTTCTTGTGTTAAAGATGGAATTATTAGTCAAAAGGAAACATAAATTATTGGTTCATTGGTCAAAAAGAGACAGTTATTCCCTATACTCTGATAGTCAGAGCAAAGAAGAAATTCACATTTCAGTGCCTCGCACCCCACATGAATATGCTAATCCGTGGGCTTTTGGATCCCCATCTTTTTTTTTTAGTATGGAATAAAAACACTTCAATGTTTCTGGCAAAACAATTCTTTTTGCCCCACCAGGCTTACCTTATAACATGAATGGAATATGTGCTCCCCAAAATCAAAATACAAAGGACTGAATGTTCTCATTTGTTTTCCCACAGTTTGGTATCTGCCACCACTTGGAGGAGGAGAGCAGAGGGATCTCAGTGGCTGGCTGGGGCTGAGGTAAAAAGGAGATCACTCTCCTGTGGTAACACACACAAAAAAAACCTGTCCTAAGCTTGGTATGTGAAGCTGCCTCAGAATGGTGTCACTCAGGAACTTTGCTAATTTTCCCCTCCTTTCTTTTCAGAAAAAAACAATTTTTTTTCTGTTAGATGTGATTTCAAAGTGTTACTACCACATTCTAACAAACCGAACAGGGATTCTTAAAAACAGCTGGTTTTCTACTCCAGAAAAATTAAACCACTTGGATATTATTTTTTTTTACTTTAAATAAATCTAATATTGAAAAAGAGAGCAGATTAGGTAACAGTTATATCAATGATTATGCTAAATCCTTGTTACCACGAAAGGAATAATTCAGATGTACAAAGAAAATATCAAACTACAGAGAAACATTATCAATTTTCAATGCCATTAGCTTTGAGCTAAGCTGAATATTTTCTGCCCACATTTTGTCTTCTTCAGCTCATGATTGTCTAAGCCACATCAAAAACTTCAGGGAATGTCAGCTGATATTGCCTTCCACACCTGGCCAAAGAACAAGAATTCTGGATCTATCTGCTCAAAATTTGTTTACCAAGCATAATTTTTGATGTGCACTTTTAAAGTATTCATGAAACCACCAAAACAAAACAAAAATAGGTAGAGTGAGTAGAAAACCCAAAACTCAACACAGCAAAATTTAGATTGAAGTTTTATAAAAAAAGGTGACAGAAAACATTGAATTACTATGGTACGTACGCATTACATATAGAAAACCTGATACCTTGTAGGAGTAAAAGGCTAAATCTATCTTTTTTGACTTTTTAGTAAAATTTTAAGCTTCTCTTGGTATCATTAAATGAATTTTCTTGCTGAACCTTTTTGTACCTTTAAACAGAAAAAACATTCTCTAAAAAACAAGACCAACTCACATCACACTGTGTTTATAACAGTGATTGCTGAGTATAAACAGCTTCCCCTCGGTACCGGAGCCCACCCCACACCAGCCCACCTTTTCCCTGCTGGAGGCAACGGCACTTGCGTAAAAAGCAAAAGCAAGTATCCTGCTGTGAAGGTTCCAGAATATATTTCACCTCAATGAGTGAACCGCCTATCAACTCTAACAGGCTGAGTCAGAATCTGCCACGCAAAATGATGAGGACAGGAACATCCATAATATTTATACCACATTCAAAAAATATAGGTACCAAGAGAGCTATATTTCTCAAACTCTGAAAGTTAAAAGTCATTTCCTGCAGAGAATGGGTCAAACAATTCTGTTTTTCCTAACCTACTATATTTCAGGCCCAGCCAGCCCACGGCGCATGCCGCTTGATGTGCTTTAGAAGCCCAGACAGTGAGATTTCACTTTGGGTAACCTCCTGGTGCCTACATTTAGAACTTCGGCAACGAGTTTAGTGATTACCGCATTAAAACAATGGATAAATAAAAAACGTTGAAATCTTAATGCTGCTGAAGGGAGCACACTGCGCTGCTTTTAGAAACAGAACATCACCTTTTTTCCCAAATAGGGGCGCAGTAGCCCAGGCCCTTTTGCACTGGGGTAGAAACCCATTTTGTTTGCCTTGCTCTGAAGTTTGCTTTGGTCTAATTTGTACTCATCATACTTTTTTGAACTTGAAGAAACAGTTCTAATGCTCAGAACTGTAATTCAGCTCTTTGCAGACTTCAACTTGCTTTTGAACAAATGACTACCAGTGGTCTTTCACATAACCGTAGTCGTTTCCATCGGGATTTCAGCACGGCACGACTTGGCACTTTGACCAACGCATGTTGTTGGAAAATGAAACTGCTGAAAACATCGGCGTTCCTTCAACCACTTCAGGCCCTGTTCGGGCACCTTTCTTCAATGCTGATAAGGCAATAAGTTGCCAGGATAGAGCCAGGAACTCTTAGGTACTGGCTGTGGAGCCAAACATGCTGCAGTCCTACTCCATCCACGCTGTATCGATGAATAAATAAGACCTTGAGCCAATGATTCATTGACAGCTCAATTTACAGCCTCTTCAAGACAGAAGAGTACTATTAAGTTAAAGAAGACAATGCACATTTGCAACAATTAAGCCCTGTATTTTTTAATGGGATCAATCACCTTTTAGATTGTAATCAGAGGCCTATGATTACTATTACAGCAAACTGGTAAACTTTACAAGATATTTCTCACTACAGTTACCACCAGACCATCGCTAGTATGATGTGGCACCAGTCACACACACCTCTGTAAGCTGATGCACTGTATCTCAAACCTTATTACTTGGTTTGCTGCATCCTGCCATTATCTTCATTAAGCACATGTCCATCATAGCCTGCTCAGATTTTATTGATTCCACCCTTGATCTTGAATGAATGCAGAACAAGACTGTCACGAGGAGTCTTGGTAATCAAAATAGTATTCAAAAGGGATGCAAGACTCTTGATACATAATTCTCAGAGTAGTGCATGGACCGCTCCATCTCCACGAAGATCAAAGCAGCATAGTACTTCATTAAGTAAATTACATAAATTAAACAAATAGTCTGGTTTGAACACCTAGCGCCTGTTACATCCACCATCACTCTAGGTCATCTCTAATGGAGAAGCAGTTCATAAATAAATCAGTGTTTGGCAAAGGGAACCCTGCCACCTTACTTATGTGACATTCACAGCAAAGATCCTAGGTAAATTGGAAAAATCCCTAGAAGAAGGATAGATAGGCTGGAATAGAAAAGAGAAAAAATAAATTTCCATTTAATGTTCCTCCCCCAAAAAACTCTCAACACAAAAAGCCTCCTACCAGTAAGAAGGGAAATATTTCAGAGAAATTCTGTCAGAGTATACGCTGAAAAAATACAATATACCATTGCAAAGCATAAATGTTCAGAGTACTGTACAGAAATACCATAAATAGCAGCCCTTGTAAAGGGAAATATCTCTACATTTGTTCTAAAGTACATTTGTTTATATTACAAAGTGTCTCCCCTCCCAGCCTTCTGCACACTGCTGCCCCTTCAGCACAGTCACAGTCTAGTAGAAGATTAATATTTCAGAACTTGTCATGGGCAGTTTCACTTGACTCTGTCACTGCCTATGTCTGACAAGCTATTTATCATGCTGCTAAGTGTCAGCATTAAATTATCCCTGCTGTTATGACAGCAACATTATTCATCAGGATTACAGCCCCAGTACAAGGCTGCTTACAGCTGTTACCTTCTTCTGAGCTTTATCGATCTCTGCTCTTTCTATTATAAAAAAAGGGGTCTATGCACATGACCATTCACATCTTGCATGTCTGATGATTTTTATTTCTGTGGCAGCATTGAATAAAAAGAATTCCCAGAAATGGGCTTTCACAGTTATAAGATGTCACTGGCAGGAGAGAATCACATTCCCTTCAACTGGAGGCACATTCTCTTTGAGGGGACGGAGAGAGACTGTAAACATTATTGATCATAATGCATAGGCACCCAAGGTTGAAGTATGTTGCTTGACAAATCAATCTGCATTTGTTTTAACCAAGTCACCCTTCCTTAACCACTGCAATGAAATGACAAGAAATCAAGAATTATTTATTGAGATGTGCAGCGTTATTCACAGGCAGCTCCACGGTGCCCCGTCTCCAGTCCAACTCTGAACACTCCAATTACCTCCAGCAGGGCTCTCAGTCCGGAGCAGAATGATTCCATGAATAAAAATAAGAGCATGTTGAATTCTTTAAAAATTCTTTTGCAACAAACCTGGCTCACTCTTCTGACACTCTACCACCAAACCCCCAGAAAGGAACTACCACAAAAGTCATTAAGAAATTTGGTTTAACCTATGTTGGTTTTTATTTCTAGGGCTTCTACTTTTTAGAATGGTTGCTCTGCAATGACTTCTTTGGCAATTTACTCCCATTTTGCCTTTGGTTGCCACTACTGAACTTCAAAAACAAATACCAACATTGTTAAAAACATGCTGAAAAAAAACATAAAGCCCTACCCATAGATCCATAGGTGATTTTTTAAACTGTAAGAACATTTGAAGTTTTTGAAACATAGAAGTTAATTCATACAGCAGATTACATGATGCCCCACATGCCGGAGCTTTGGAAGGAGTCACCAGGCCCCTACAATGCATTGTATCATGTGTACTGAGCTATTATTAGGAAGAGAGATTTCAGTAAATTTAACAATACACCCTGCTATCTTCATACCGTTTTCACCTGGTAATTTAGACTTTGATTTTCCAAATCATGCCATTAGCCAGACCTCTCATCGAGTGCCATTTCAAATCACTAATGCATAAAGGGCTCCTGAAAATCAAGTTCTTAAAAAAAGCTCTAAAGAGTAATAGGATATAAAATAGAAGAATGCCACCACAGGGAACAGTATTCTTCTGTTTCATATTCTTGTTTCATAACATCTCATGGATGTTACTGGCTTTCAAATCAAATGTAATGTTTAGTGTTTTCCTTAGATAGCAAGGTATGCCATTGAGGAAGACTTTCAGCTTTCATGGAGCTATTTTTCATGTGCTTCTCTGCAAGGAATAGATCTAAAAGGTAAATTGCAAAGATCCAAAGCCAGTGGACAGCAAGCTTTTCCACCCTTCCAGTTTAAAAGAATCACAGTTTTAGGGGCACAGCACCATTTCTGAGGGCCTGGGGCACTACTGATCCAATTTTCTGCTTTGCAAGAAGATTGCTAGCCCCATGTAGCATGAACCTTCCCATGGGAAACCAGAGCTGTGGTGGTATGAAACTGCCATGTGCCAAACCCATGATTCCAGTGCTGCAGCCCAGCAATTACATGTGCGTGGCATCAGCTACAGCTTCGTCCCCTCTTACTAACCAGCTACAACACAAGTGTGGAACACAGGGCAGCCCATTGCCACCACTTTTTTTCACTCAGGAGCTTGTCTGCCCCAGGGTTTGCACAGATTCACTCATGAGAGATCTGTATTTTGTGCTATACCACCCTACAGTGGAAGATTATGGCAGAATAAGCAGATAGGTAGAGCAAGATTTTCAACCTACCTTTTTTTCCCAGGACTTTCAAGTCCAAATTCAGCAAGATATTGGATCTTGATGGATCTTGGAGCAAGTTGCTCCAAGCACTTTCTTTCAAGGTGTGTTAATAGTTCAGCCAAATAAAAAATTTTGTGAAGTCATTTTAGCTTTTTCATCCTTTGCACTATTTTTCCTGATATTTGGAAGTAAACTAAAATTCCCATAATATTATTTTGTTTAACATGAAGAATTCTGTCAGAACATTCTGACTGAAGCTGTCTTTATATTCTTAATGTTCTTAACTCTAGGAATTAACCTTTAAAATCTAAAATTGAAGTATTTACTGCAGGTCTCCAGTTTTTTGAAACAACACAAAGCTAGGGCTTTCCTG
This sequence comes from Falco cherrug, assembly GCF_023634085.1. Lineage (NCBI taxonomy): Eukaryota > Metazoa > Chordata > Aves > Falconiformes > Falconidae > Falco > Falco cherrug. The sequence goes on along the minus strand of NC_073699.1, from coordinate 102,278,274 downwards.
CAAACAAAGCTACAGGGATTTCAAATGGAACAACCTGAATGTCTTGTCTACATATGGCATGTGTTTATATTTTCCTTTTGACAAAATTAGTCAAAATATTATGGGTATTAGCACAGAGTCAGGGGACCAGATCAGAGGTGTTTTGAACTCGAGGGGAAGTTTGTGGTTAAAAACAAGGACACCGTTTGAAACTAAGTTTCAAAGACTCAGATCTGCTAACAGTGCTCACCCAAATACTGCTGCTCATATTCTTCAGCAATTACAGGGCCATAATCTATGCGATTAACAAAGAGCTATTTGGTGTTCCTATAGCAGAGTAGGTTGCCCACCTTTAAACGGCTATACAGAGACATAAAGGAAATTGCGGTGATGTGGATAGGATCAACAGGAACAAATATTACTGTTGGGAATGCTGGCACTTTGCCAGGTAGGAGCAGAGATTTGAAAGGGAAATATCAACAAATATGGCAGAACAGTTCTTTGCAATTAAAAATCATGAATTTAACTCTGAGATTGACCTGTATTCATAGATTCATTTATTTTATTTTAATAAAACAAGGCCACAGCAGAATTATTTTCCCAACAGCCGTCCCCTACAATGGATCTGTTTACTTTAGATTCACTGGTGATTACATTCAGCTGTAATCTGTTTGAGAGCCTTTAACTTTGAATTCTGCGGTAAGTGTCAATCTTTATATTACTGAAGGACAATTAGGCAAACCATGTAATTGTATTGTCACTTATTAATTTCAAGCTCCAATGTCATAAATTATATGCCTTAATTAATACCACATGTCAATCACAATCTGCAACTTTGAAAGGATAAAGAGGTTAACAAGAATACATAATTAAAAGAAAACAGTGAATAATGGCACAGCTGAACAGTTTATAAAATTAGACAAGAAAACTGGTGCTGTGTCAGCATGTAGGAACCAAGACAAAAAAGGGGTGGGTGACAAAATGCACGCGAGAATTAAGAAGTCAGAAACTGAAGTGAAGTTTTAACTCTTAAGGTTTTATTCCACTAGCAAAACAAGTGCCTGGCAGAAAGTTATTTGAAGAGAACTGCAGAATAAGCCACTAATTCCTTCTGTACCGTGCCAGGCAGGATGAAGAAAGGAGCACGTGTGTCTGCATGTACTTACAGGTGTAAATGGCTCCCTTCAGCAGAACCAGCCATACTGCAACAGCTGTGCCATCACGGAAAGGTGGCAATACTGCCCCAACACACGGGCATACGAGAGCTGGGAAAACGAGCCAGTTATTCTCCTTTTTGTTGGTATGAGAAACGAGGGCATAGCTGAGGGGCAGCGGTCCCAGAGGGCTCACAGCTGTAAGTGCTGGCCTGGCCGCTCACGTGCCACTGGGAGGAATTGCAGTGAGCTCCACCGACTGAACGTAAGGACCAACAGGAATCCAAGCAACAAGTAGTAAAATGGATTCAAAATGAAAGCATCTCAAAAGTGCATATAATGTCAAGCCAACGGAAGGAGTAAACAATTCTTGTGATGGAGAATAAGGACATGGAGGAATATGCAGTAACAAGGACAAACTGACTATACAGCATTGGCCACTTTCAAGCACTGCAAAGTATTATCTCAGCCTGCCTACAGACTGTGGGACAGTTCCTAAAAAGGAACAGAATACGTGGTTAGATGTTTTGGTTTTAAGGTACTGGGATGTGCTAAAGCTGTGACTGTACTAGCAGTAAGGAATTTGAGATCCTATAATGAGTAGAAATGAGATGGATCAAGAGCTTATTCAAACGGAATAAAGAGTATTTCTATTTTCTCCACCACTTGTATTCTTCTATTAGAGACTAAATAAGAAAAAAAAAATAAAAAGACAAGTAGTTTTCAGGAGCTAATATTCAAGATGCCCTAGAGGTACTCTAAACAGACACTCCTCTCCCACAGGTAAGTCAATGTTTTCCTCTTTAACTGAGTACATCCAAGAAACAGAGCTGCAGGAGCCCATCCATCTGATTTCTTTTTCAAAGCACCTTCAGGCAGGTTTCTAAACCCAAGCAGCCTCCCCCCCTCACTTCCCACCCACACAGCACCTAAACGAAAGAAAAGGGCACGGCACGTCTGGCAGCAGTAGGGTGCTTTCCCTGGGTGCTGCATGGACTTCTGACATCAGCCACACATGCAGGATGCTCATTTTCATCTGGTTTCCCACCAAACTGAAGCGTGCTCTTCTCACACCTCATGAAGAAGAGCAGCTTGCCTCTCTCTGAGCCACCTGAGGGCCTGACAACGTGGCCCAGAGCTGTATCGGCTTGCAGCCACAGCATAGGGCAGATGCTCTTACCCAGCCAAGGAGAAGAGTTAGCAGGGGCACTTCTTTTGACACACACCAAAGCAAGATTCATTATAAGCTCTTCTTTACTTCTAGGGCCTGAAGAACTCAGCTGGGATTAAGTTAAGATACCAGAGCTGCAGCAAAGCTGGCAGAAAGCAGCTGCAGAATGGGGACAGCAAAGCCCAACAGGGTGCATGCTGGGGCTCCCAAGCCCGACCTATAGCCACGGTGTGGGCACAGCCTTCCCTGGCCTTCCTCCTCCCTTTTCCAGCATGAGATTGCTGTGACCAAGCAGGTTTCTGTTCCTCAGTTTACTCTCATTTCAACAGCTTGAAAAAGGCAGCATGAGAGAAGCTTTCAAAGTCTATCGACATGTTTAGCTAGCAAGAATAGTTTTATTCCAACCTGCAATCATAAAAACCGAATAAAATCCCCAAAAATTAAAACCAACAAAAAATCCAAAAAAACCCAACTACTAAGAAATTTGCTTCATTGCATCCCCCAGGCACCTGAGTAGGGCAGCCCCGAGGGTGTGCCCCGAAGTGTGATGCCCCAGGACCTTGGGCAGTGACAGGAGTGGAAGCAGCTTGTCACTGGTCCATAATCTCTGACATCAGTTTTCCTTTTCCTAACAGCCTTACTATATAAATACTATCTCCTACTTTAAACATAACTAGCTGTGTTTCAAGGTATAGATTTGTTTCTGTGTGCAGCCTCATGTTCTTATCTGTTAAACTTATACCCATTTCTCCTGTCTCCTTCCTTCTCTCTAGCTTAAATATTTCCTATCCAGTATATAAAACTGAGACTTTCTTTCATACACATACCATATGCCAAGATTTCTACCACTACTTATATTTGTGATCACAAATATTTTCATTTCAGTCTATCAGCAGAATAGGGTATACTTTACTACAAGAAGTAACAAAGTGGCTTTAGTGGCCTGAATTTTCTCATACTATATAAAAATTTTAAAGAAACTTCTTTATGTTGGATTTAAGATCACTACTGCTGCAACATGTATATCTGATGTACTGTTTTAATTTATTGATGCAATATATTCTCTTTTGAACAGTACTCACAGCGATGCCATAAAATATTTTAATCACTGGCAGAGTGATCTGCACTCAAGATATTTTCCCCCTTCTGCAGCTACTTTGCATCAAAAGATTGAGGCGTTAACATAACAATAACTAAATTACAGTTCAAGAAACAAATTCCTTAGTAAACTAAATCCTGGAGGGTACTGGAAACATCTTCTGAAGCACTGAGTACTTCCAACTTTTATCAAAGTCAATGAGAAATGCAGGTGCTCTGCCACTTGCAGAATTAATCTCTTCCATATTATCAGTTACCAGCTGTTATCCAATACATATCGTATTGTATGAAAAAGAGCAATTTTCAGTGTTCATTGTGGTGCGAACCATTAAGGAGATTTACTTGTCAGACTTCACACATCATTAACTCACTTCTGTATGCCAAAAAAAAAAAAAAAAAAAAAAAAAGATACATTAAGTTATCCCACCAAAAATTGTTGTATCTTCTTTCTGCATTAGCTATCAAAGTAATGTTCACATTCTTTTCAAGTATCATTATAACATGATTTTGCATGAGGAAACAATGAAAATGCAACATTATTTCACTAATAACTCCAGCCCCATCCTCAAAGATGCTGAACTACAGTTCTGCTTAAGTAATGGAAAGAAGTTTTCAGCAGCCCAGGGATTACAGACCCAATCTGCTGCGCCCCGTTAGCAGCAGCTGTCTGCATCTCCCACTCGTTCCTAATCTGGTGAACCACCTTCCCCCATCAGATGCGTGTGTAACTGAGCAGGCTGAGTAACCAGCAGCTTTCCCTTTTTGTTCACAAAACAGGAGATTTGTACAAGCAACATACAACACAGGAGCCAAGAAAAGTTAGAGGCTGAGCCCATGCCCTCCCTCCGGCTCAGGCGGTTTGGCACACCAGTGCGGGTGCCGCTATTCCACCCCTGACGCTCTTTGTGAGCGTGCTCCTCCAGCTGGCCCTAGCCTGCACCCAGCCCACTGGGGTCTGCACACACACAAAGCAGGCAAGAGCCAAGCACACAGGGGATGCTTCACTTGAGAGACCCATCCTAGAACCTCTAAGCCCTAAAAATCCAACCTGGAATCTCTGCAGGTCCTTTCCTGAGGACGATTCATCACTTGCCCCCACCATCCCAACATTTAGAGATGCAGCTCAGCACAACCACCACTACATCTCAGTTTCTTGTGACTCAGAGATGTCCTGGTCCAGCCTCCCTCTTCCCAGCACTGGTGCCCCAGGTACTGGGGAGGGCAGAGCCCCCGCTCCAAATTCCCAGCCAGAGTCTGCAGGGATGGGATGCTCTGTGCAATAGCTGGCACTCTCCTGGATGGCTTTGAGACGTGCTGCTGGCAGACCAGACAACTTTGTCTCAATAATCATGTCCAACCTCAGAGCTGCACAGGGCAGCTGCATGTGCCCCATAACCTGTACAGGGCACCCGCTTATACCTCCAGCTCCCTTTCCAGGCGCTGGGAAAACTACCTGACCTTGCATTGCTTGGGAGATAAAAAATGCAAACCCAAAGACCACAATGAGAAGACAAGTAAAATCACCCCCCACCCCCCCCCCCAAATAGTTATTTTCACAATCTCTTGATTTTCAATGAAAGCTCACGATTTTGAAGGTCCAACTCAGTTACATGATACATGGTGCAGGTTTCAGGCTGTGCTCAGCATCGTAGTAGCTGAGTGCCTTCTGGCACAGCATTAAGCAACCTAACTAACATCTGTCATGGCTTTTTTTCCTTCTCAAGCTCTGTATCTTTTATCTACTTCCCTCCTTCCAGGGCAGATGTGCAAAATGTGGAGTGTTTCATTTTGGGTATTTCTAAAGGTTAGCATACTATGGGTAGGCGTAGGAGTGTGGAATGAGGTGAGAAAACAAGCACAGCATTTTCATTTACAGGAGGAGAAAATAGAAATATATACCTTTACACACACATACAAACCACCTGCACAAAATCATCATGGCAGAAGGGCCTAAATGGACAGAATTGGAGGAAAATGGTGACTCCTTCCATTGAGGAAAAATCTGATTAGCACTGCTTTACTGAGCTTTTTGGGAAATTCAGAGTGTGAAAGGACAACTAGAATTAACCCATGTGCACCTGGAAGGATGCCATACCCTTCCTAAGTGCAGTGCATCAGTATCACATCTGCTAAAGCACTCACACCGACACTGTCGTCTAATAGTACCTGCAAATGTCAGGGCGATAGTGCTGCTTTAATTCTTACAGTTATTCTCTCCAGTTTCAGAACTCCCCACTCAGTCCTTACTCAAGCTGCACTTCCCTTGAAGTTAGTAAGAACACAAAGACCTGTGCAGAGGGGGTGGGGGGTGCAAGAAGGCTTGGAAATGTCAGGATATGGCAAGCTGATTTATTTGACATTGGCAAATTTTTATTTTCTTGCTATTTCTTTTTCATTTCTCTAGCGCTCTTTGGCAAAAGTGCAGCAGCCTACCCGCTTTCCAGACCACAAATGTCAGAAATCGCAGCCATTACCCACAAGCTGCATTTCTGCAGTCGTTCTGCCAGGGACCGCACACGCTTCCCTTAAGAGATTCTCTTCTTCATACTTGATCTGTCGTCTCCCTGTTGAAAATATCACTGACACCGCTGAGGCTAACAAGGTCAAGTGCTTTGAGATGGAAGCCTTTTGTACTGATGAACAGCTGAAGGGTGCGACATATGTTTTAGGGCCCTAGCAGGTGGCTCAGTGAGAGCCTCTTGGGTCTCCTTTAATGATAAATCCAGGCCCTGCTACTTCATCTCAGCATGGAAATAGCAGCATGTTAACATTCATCCAAACTCTTGTGTCTGTCATTAACTCAGCCCTTCTACTGTAGTTACATGGCAGAGCACAGCTGACATATCACCTGTCCTCCCACCTCGCAGAGCAGTAGGGCAGGTTATGCATCAGTGCAGCATTTAAATGCCATTTGACTGAAAACTACTGATTACTCCACATGTTTTATGACTCTCTTTTTTTTTAATTTTCCTGAATGCCAGCTGGTCACAGTTGTTTCTTCCTCTTGTTATTTTCCGTACTCTAAATATATATAAATATATGTGTACATTTGATACATTTATCCAAAAAAAGCTTTATAATTACTGATCCATACAACTTGTCTCAGTCGTACATACCACGGAAATAAAGCAAGTATATCTGCAATTGTCTCTGCAGAGGCAAATCAGCTCATGGCTGCACAAGACCCCGAAGGTCACAACCTCCCATTGAGCCACGCTCAGAGGAATAAAAGAGAATAACAAATTCAGCAACAAATGCTTTTTTTTTTTTAGTGAAAAAGTTTTGAAGCCACTGGTCAGGAGGGAGGGAATTTTCCCATTTCTCCTCCTCTAGCAGTCCTCAGTCCTCAACTTTATCCTTTAACAAGTACTTCAGGATCCTTGAGACTGAAAGGTGCTATATAAATGAGAGATGTATTAATAAAATCCCCAACTGCAGTTCAGCTGCAAATGGGAGCTCCTCCAGCTCAAGGCTGGAGTAATTCTGCTAGGCAACCACAGATGGTGTGACAGATGATCTCAGCAGCCCATCCTTCTATGTTTTTTTTTTTTAGTTTAAATTAAAACAAAGAAAAATTATAAAGCTATCTTGGCATGCTACAGATTTCAAGGGCCTTAAGTTCATCTTCAGAGCTAGCTTTGGTCCCTTTACTGCTATTCCTTGTCAGAAAGTTTTATACCTGAATCCAGCTGGGGAAAGAGTGTGTATGCTAGACATTTGCTTCCACCTTGCCACAAATGGCAGGGGAGGGAGAGAGGTGAATGCCTGGGATAAATGAATCTCTCTGGTTGAGAACAGAAGCAGATTCGTCATCCAAGGAAGAGTTCAAAACTTCAGGGTTTCTGGGTCTGCCCCAGCTAGCTGAATATCCTGCCAGCCCACAACAGACATTCCGTGAGGTGCTGACTCTGTCTAAACACCATGAGCATCGGTGCCTGCGCCTGAGTTTAACGATAACTGGCCAGAAGATGAGGACAATTGAGATAACACAGAGAGAGGAAGAAAAAATGAAAAGGCTACCTGAACACATGCATGGTGATACCCTGCTCTTAGATGTGCCAAAACACAGTTGTGGTCATTGGAAATTGGCTTTTGACTCCTGTAAACCCACCATGATCCAGGGTGCAATGTAGTCGTACCACAGCACAGTAATAACTGCTCAAATACCTGTGTTTTTACGTGACTGTACTTACAGCTGCTAACTCTGCTCCAGAATATTATTTTTCTCTCAGCATTGTAACCTAAGATAAGACTCACTGCAGAACCTCAGAGAACTGCAGAAGTTAGGATTTTTGCACATATTTGCAAGTGGAACAGATTGGGATAGCAAGCCATTTGTAATAGAAAATATTTTTTGAATTATTGAACAACCATTCATAAAAGTCAACATAAAAAAATATGCATTTTCAATTTATCAGGGCAGAAGTATTACCCTCTAACTCAAACTCCTAATTTGGTCGCATATAGATTTTGGATATAGATTTAAGGAAAATTCCCCCTCCCTTCCTGCATGTGACAAAGGTTATACAGGTAGATCATCGACTTAAAATGTTGATTAGTATATGACTTTTCTTGTTGGTCACTGCGCATCATCCTTAATTCTCTTTAATCTTTTAAACTCTAGATCATTTATTGAGATAATGCCAAAAATAGGATTAAAAATCTAATTCCTATATGTAAAAGTAAATTTGCTTGCTTTTAAAAGCCAGGTCTTCAAACATTCTTATTACACAGAAATACTTTTTTTTCCCCTCATTTAAACCAGAGAATAAAAATGGTCTTGCCAATAAAGTCAGTGGTGTGACACCAGAACTTGGCCCATTTGTCCTAAAGGGTTTGAAATGAAAATATAAAAATGTCTTTTGGATGTATTGTTTATTTCTGATTTTAATACCACCAGAAGTTATGCTTCATTTTTTTTTATTGGTTTATTAGCAGAGTTTTATTATCAAAATACTTCATGATGCACAGGATATGCAATTAACTCTGTGCAAGAACTTATAAAGAAACTACTTTGCATGTCGGGGTTTAACCCTGACTGGCAGCTCAGCCCCACACAGCTCCTCCCTGGCAGCATGGGGGAGACGATCGGAAGGCTAAAAGTGAGAAAACTGGTGGGTTGAGATAAAGACAGTGTAATAGGTAAAGCAAAAGCTGTGCACACAAGCAAAGCAGCAGGAGGCACCCATTCCCCACTCCCCATTCCCCACTCCCCACTCCCAGTCCCACTCCCCCGGGCGGGCAGGAGGGGCTCAGCCATGCCAGGACAGCCGGGCTCCAGCCTGACGGGGGCCTGGGGAGGCAAACGCCATCACTCCGTATGTCCCCCCTTCCTCCTCCTTCCCCAGCTGTACATGCTGAGCATGAGGGCGCATGGCCTGGGACAGCCCTCGGTCAGGGGGGGCAGCTGTCCCGGCCGTGCCCCCTCCCAGCGCCCGGTGCCCCCCAGCTGCTCGCGGTGGGGCGGGTGGGGAGCGGAGGAGCCCTTGGCTCAGTGTAAGCACCACCCAGCAATAACGAGAACATCCCTGTGTTATCAGCGCTGCTCCCAGCACAGATCAAACCACAGCCCCACAGCAGCCACTGTGAATACTAACTCCATCCCAGGCAAAACCCACACAGTGCAACAGCATCTGCTGGTATCAAGAAAATGACCTACATCAGGTCTTCATGTTGCAATACACTTTGTAGCAAAACAACCCCTGGAATTTACCCAGTATGATGCTTTACGCATCTAAGCCTTTACAGGTAGTGAAATGGAGCGGGAGATGTGAGGCATGCTGTCCCTCGCAACGCTCCACACTTCACAGGCCAGAGGCGGCAGATGCGGCACTGTGAGGGCCAAGGGCAGCGCGAGGCCAGGCCTGCCCACAGCCAGGGCCCGCTCCGCGGGGCGAGGGCCGCATAGCGCCCGTGTTAGCGCTGCGGAGATCTGACAGCAAAGACGGCAATTATCAGGTTGAATGTTGAAGTATCTTCTTACCCTTCCAGCCCAGAAATAGCAAAGAAAGAGTGAAGAATATGTCAGTAAGGCACCAACGCCATCATCCAAAATTGATTAAGGTTGACGGGAGGTTTTCAATCCCTCATCAAAACAGAACATTCCTGTGAACATCGCACTGGTTGTAAAGAAGCTTGAAGTTACAACTCTAGAATACAATCTTGAACATGCCAGTGAGGCAATTCTTTGTTTTTATTGCTAAAAGCATTTTCTAAGGTGCGATTTGACTTGAATACCATAGAGCAACTCTTACTAAGATTACTTTAGCATCGCTACTGCGGATGTTCCTACTTGCTTTTATGAGATACTAGCTGGTACCCAAACATGCTCTGTCTGATGGCCAAAGTAATGGAAATCCCTTACCTAAGTAGTCTTTTCTGTCTAAATGAAATACGTGAAGGAATGGGAGATTAACAGTTTTGAAATCTTTCGTTTGCTGGAAAAGTCACTCTCACTTTCAAAGATTGTACTGCATACTGGGGGTTTTATTATTTTTCTCATTAGCACATGGAAGTGTCATCTTTAACAATCTCTTTTCATTACAGAGTTGCTTTATTCACTGCACTCTTGCATCAGTAGCAACTTGTTATCTTGCATCAGTAGCAACTCTCTGTGGCACTGCCCAAGCCATCAGCCCTCAGGTTTTTGCCAGTGTGGCAGTTTTCATACTTATTTGTAGTCTGGTTTTCTTTGCATGTTGTTTTACATGACAGAAAAAATTGCCCAAGTATTTCTGAAAATATTTCTAGAGAGTTACAAAATGTTTAGCCAAGATTGCCATATTTTTGCTTGAAGTGTTTCTTGAAAGAAATCTGAATATTTAGTAGAAATTTCCAGAAATAGCCTTTTTAATTGTAATTGGCAGAAAGCATGGAGATCTGAACATAGTATAAACTGTAGCAACAGTTTCTTATATTGCTATAATAATTACAACATCCGACTGGTTTCTATCAGGTTGCAAAAGCTTCCAACTTGACAACTCCATTATGGATCTGCCCCATTCCAGGTATTGACACACTAGGTCAAGATTATAGAAAATACAGAGCCTTACTAGACATTGCTGGTTTTATGAGAAAGTGGTCACCGAAATCACTATGATCTTGAAATCTTTTGAAAATGGGAGAAAGTTACCATTGACTCAGCCATTTTGAAGCACTTTCTCAGCACTGTAGATGTCCTTAAAGACATCTGAATGTC